>NC_056725.1:1121834842-1121887342 GCF_019279795.1 Protopterus annectens
ATTGAACTTTTGTTCCTAGGTCTACGTAATGAAAATATGGATATGAAAGTATCAGTTGGAAGGAGAAGTGTGGAAATTGCCATCTTCCACTGTAAGAAAAATAGATTTTCATTGCAAAGATCAATTTTTTAAACTTCAGGTGCTTTACCAAAGCACTTTATAAAGACAGATTTAGCGTCTCTAGGTGAGTCTATGGTGCATTTTTCTTCATTGTGGAGAAAGGATAGCATGTTAGGAAATCTCATCTGGAATTTAATTTTGTGCTCAATGAGATCTGCACAGTACAGGGAGAGTCTACGGTGCCTTTCTTTGATTTCCAGTGGGAGATCCTGTGAGAGAGAAATCGTGTATGCATTCCATTTTAAATGTTTCTGTTTTTTGAATGCAGATAGAATACTGTGCACATCCTGACAGTTGAGGAGTTTGGTATAGATTATTCATGGAGTTACAGCATTTTGTTTTGTGTAGAGTGCACAGTAGGCCCTCTCAATTCTAATCTCATTTGTGCCATCATTCGGGTTTAAGATAGCACTAAATATTTTTTTAGGTGTTGGAACAAGTTGATTGCGCTCGTACTTTTCTGGCAGCCCCCAGACAATAATGTTATTGCATCTACTTCTCGCTTCCAAATCTAGGATTTTCAGTTTTCTGTCAGCTATTGTCTTGTCTTTGGCAATCACTTCCTCTCTTAATGTCTCAATTTGTAGCTCGTTAGCCTTAGTTTTTTTCTTCCACTAGATCTAAATGTTCTGCGATTTGATTTATTGTACTTCCAAATTTTGCAAGTTGTTTGGAGAACCCTTGCACCACAATTTGAGTGGGAAAAGGGCATTTGTAAGCTCATCCATGTGTATGGTATTCTCCAGATTTTGTTTAGAGTTGTCTTTAGCTTGCTCCTGTTGGAGTTTGGATGTTTTCTGCCTTTTGGATATAGTCTCCTTTTCAGGAGATGCTATAGCAGATAATTTGGTCTTAGAAGTTTGAGTATCCATGCCTTCCAGTTCTTTAGGAATTTTATCACAGTCACTTTACTTTAGCTTTACTTGTTTTATCTCACACAGTTGCTATCCTCTGTCAAGGTGCTAATGTTCTCAGGCCTCTTAATTACACGTGGTAGTTTGTGTCAAATATAATCAGAGAAAGAAAAGGCAGTTTATATTTATACAGTGCAGATCTGGAATTCAGTCAGGTTAGCAATTGGATAAGTACTAACTCTTCCTTTTAAATTTAGTTCATTTTCTGATATTTGCTGGCTATTTGACTCTTTTTTCCAAATAGTTGAATGGGAGCTTAGTGGAGTGGGTGTTTGCTAGATGACCACCATTTTGGAATCCCATTGAACATGTTTTCTGTCCATCAAAGTTCATCTGTGATTAAAAGAAGCTGAGTCATATATATATATATATATATATATATATATATATATATATATATATATATATATATATATATATATAGATACTACAAAGTAAAAAGATAGCTCCCCTGGTATAAACTCCCAAAACAGTACTCTCTGCCCAAGAAGGAAGCTACCCAGCTGAATACAGTACTCTGAAGTCAGCCCACTACAAAGTGAAAAGGTAGCTCCCATGGTATAAATTCCCAAAACAGTGCGCTCTGTCCAAGAAGGAAGCTACCCTGCTGAATACAGTACTCTGAAGTCAGCCCACTACAAAGTGAAAAGGTGGAGATTTTTTTACTGTTCACCATTATAAACTGTAAGCTGCTGACTGGGGTCTAAATCACCCACAAGTTTGTCCCCATTGCAAATTGGCTAACTCCCAACACTAGCTAAAGTAGTTTACCCCTGCACCCTCCAGCTGTTGTATTCCTAACCTTATCATACCCTAGAAATACATTAACTATAGGACTCTTACTAAACATTGTATTAAAAAATTGTAATAAAAATAGCAAATCTATGCTAACAAAATAAAGTGCTAAAACTGGTGTAATTTAAGTCTTAAAATAATTACCTTATCGCTCTAGGAAGCCCTAGTAGGAAACCTTGTTAATTGTAATAGCCTAACTCCTCCCCTGAACAGCTACGTAAGCAAGATTTTGTATCTACCTCCTGAAACCCACCATTTTCAAACCCCTGGTGCTTCCAAACCCTGTCGGCAATGTCCACTTCCTCATGGTATGTTGTATTTGGTAGTAAATGATTGCTCTGCTTTAATTTTACTGGAAATGATAGTTTTTACTTGGTCTGATGTCTCCTTAAACATATTTGATTGCCCTGTTAATTTACAGTAAAAACACCAGCATTTTACTAGCCTTGCTGTATATACAGTTGTATGCTAGCCCTGTTTAGTGTAGTTAAAGCAGACACTAAAAGTAATTATTAACCCTGTTGACTCTCTGAGCTGTAACTGTTGCCCTATTAATTTACAGCAGAAATGAATGTACATGCTTATGTATGAAGCAGAAACAGGAGCTAGAATATCTGCATTGCAAATGTTGCCCTGTGCTTTGAATGGTAGAAGTGATACTGAAAGCTGTGTTTCATGTAGTTTGTGCTCTAAAACATTAATTGCAGAATACACAGTAGTGTGTCCTTAAAGTCATGCCTAAATTCTGATAAGAACCAAGTTTCTGGCATTTTGATTAATATTAACTGCTCTCAGTTTTTCGCGGCTTCACGGAGCTTATTAGCTACCGTAAATGCTGTAATTGAGGTTCATAGCTACTGTTCTGTGCTTCTTAAAAGCTGTTTTTGACCGGCTGTAATGTATAGAAAGAATGGCGTAATTGAAGTGTATTAACCCACCAGATGCGCAGTAGCAAGCCCCGCCCAAACCCCGCCTGCAAGCATTTTGACTTCACCGCACACCGTTTGATTGAAAGATGCCACCATAACACAAGGTGATTGAAAGATGCCACCATAACACAAGGTAAATATGCGAAACACAAATTAATTGCACAAAAAGATTCGAATGCACAAAAAGATGCGAAAACAATGAAACCAATATAAAAAGCAATTCAAGTGTACTACAGAGCACTAACAGAAATGATAGACTGTATGTGTACCACAGCATGTGACAGGGGGATCCCATATTTTCACAAGTAAATACTAGCTTGCAACTTCATGTAGCAACTACAAAAAATTAAGCAGGGTGTGTTAACTTCTACCTTATCTAGTCATCCTAGAAACTCATAGAGTATCTAGACTTTCAGTACGCACTGCACGTTTTCAGTGTGAGAATGCCATCGGGTGAGATACATTAATGCAACTTTCCAACAGTAGCATTTATTTGGTTCACAAGTAATCGATTATGTAGTAAATGTACTTACTCATCAGGGGTGTAGACAGAGAAATCCATTCCATACTCATAGTCTCCTATTGTTATCCCCATCCCACCTAGTAATAATAATAATGCCCTCCAAAACTTAATAATGCATATGTCATTTCAACTGTCCCGTTCCTAGTAATGAGACGGGTATGTTTGCGGAACAAGGTAAACATGAAGCGACACAGATCACTTTATATGTTTATATGTTTACTTGCCATTGCTCCCTATTTCTGTCTTACAGAAATTTCCTTCCATGCTGTGCCTCTTGGCAGATACTGAATTTAATGAAATGTATTTAACAAAGTAACCTGTCGATCAAAGTAACGATGTCAATCACGGCACATTGCCAGTGTTAATCCCGTCCTCCCGCATATCTATCATGGCGGGCACGCCCATACCTGCGCGAACTCGGAGGTGGGTTAATACACTTCAATTACGCCGAAAGAATAGCTTACACTGATGTCATCTGGGTTATAAAAAGAAAGCAGTAGCCGTTTCTGTATGGCTATGTCTCCTATGTACCCTATCCCTGACATCAGCTAAACTTGGTTCTATTTTTCTTTGGTCTCTAATTATTAAGCTGCATTGCCTCTAACCTACACATTTAATTAACCTGCTGTAGTCTAATTTTCAGGTAGCTCCCCTGATATAAATTCCCAAAATAGTGCTCCCTGCCCAAGAAGGAAGCTACCCTGCTGAATACAGTACTCTGAAGTCAGCCCACTACAAAGTGAAAAGGTAGCTCCCCCGGTATAAACTCCCAAAACAGTGCGCTCTGTCCAAGAAGGAAGCTACCCTGCTGAATACAGTACTCTGAAGTCAGTCCACTACAAAGTGAAATGGTGGAGATTTTTTTACTGTTCACCATTATAAACTGTAAGCTGCTGACTGGGGTCTAAATCACCCACAAGTTTGTCCCCATTGCAAATTGGCTAACTCCCAACACCAGCTAAAACAGTTTACCCCTGCACCCTCCAGCTGTTGTATTCCTAACTTTATAATACCCTAGAAATACATTAACTATAGGACTCTTACTAAACATTGTATTAAAAAATTGTAATAAAAAATAGCAAATCTATGCTAGCAAAATAAAGTGCTAAAACTGGTGTAATGTAAGTCTTAAAATAATTACCTTATCGCTCTAGGAAGCCCTAGTAGGAAACCTTGTTAATTGTAATAGCCTAACTCCTCCCCTGAACAGCTACGTAAGCAAGATTTTATATCTACCTCCTGAAACCCGCCATTTTCAAACCCCTGGTGCTTCCAAACCCTGTCGGCAGTGTCCACTTCCTCATGGTATGTTGTATTTGGTAGTAAATGATTGCTCTGCTTTAATTTTACTGGAAATGATAGTTTTTACTTGGTCTGATGTCTCCTTAAACATATTTGATTGCCCTGTTAATTTACAGTAAAAACACCAGCATTTTACTAGCCTTGCTGTATATACAGTTGTATGCTAGCCCTGTTTAGTGTAGTTAAAGCAGACACTAAAAGTAATTACTAACCCTGTTGACTCTCTGAGCTGTAACTGTTGCCCTATTAATTTACAGCAGAAATGAATGTACATGCTTATGTATGAAGCAGAAACAGGAGCTAGAATATCTGCATTGCAAATGTTGCCCTGTGCTTTAAATGGTAGAAGTGATACTGTAAGCTGTGTTTCATGTAGTTTGTGCTCTAAAACATTAATTGCAGAATACACAGTAGTGTGTCCTTAAATTCATGCCTAAATTCTGATAAGAACTAAGTTTCTGGCATTTTGATTAATATTAACTGCTCTAAGTTTTTTGCGGCTTCACGTAGCTTATTAGCTACCGTAAATACTGTAATTGATGTTCATAGCTACTGTTCTGTGCTTTTTAAAAGCTGTTTTTGACCGGCTGTAATGTATAGAAAGAATGGCGTAATTGAAGTGTATTAACCCACCAGATTCGCAGTAGCAAGCCCTGCCCAAACCCCGCCTGCGAGCATTTTGACTGAACCGCACACCGTTTGATTGAAAGATGCCACCATAACACAAGTTGATTGAAAGATGCCACCATAACACAAGGTAAATATGCGAAACACAAATTAATTGCACAAAAAGATTCAAATGCACAAAAAGATGCGAAAACAATGAAACCAATATAAAAAGCAATTCAAGTGTACTACAGAGCACTAACAGAAATGATAGACTGTATGTGTACCACAGCATGTGACAGGGGGATCCCATATTTTCACAAGTAAATACTAGCTTGCAACTTCATGTAGCAACTACAAAAAATTAAGCAGGGTGTGTTAACTTCTACCTTCTCTAGTCATCCTAGAAACTCATAGAGTATCTAGACTTTCAGTACACACTGCACATTTTCAGTGCGAAAATGCCATCGGGTGAGATACATTAATGCAACTTCCCAACAGTAGCATTTTTTTGGTTCACAAGTAATCGATTATGTAGTAAATGTACTCACTCATCAGGGGTGTAGACAGAGAAATCCATTCCATACTCATAGTCTCCTATTGTTATCCCCATCCCACCTAGTAATAATAATGCCCTCCAAAACTTAATAATGCATATGTCATTTCACCTGTCCCGTTCCTAGTAATGAGACGGGTATGTTTGCGGAACAAGGTAAACATGAAGAGACACAGATCACTTTATATGTTTACTTGCCATTGCTCCCTATTTCTGTCTTACAGAAATTTCCTTCCATGCTGTGCCTCTTGGCAGATACTGAATTTAGTGAAATGTATTTAACAAAGTAACCTGTCAATCAAAGTAACGATGTCAATCACGGCACATTGCCAGTGTTAATCCCGCCCTCTCGCATGTCAATCATGGCGGGCACGCCCATACCTGCATGAACTCGGTGGTGGGTTAATACACTTCAATTACATCGAAAGAATAGCTTACATTGATGTCATCTGGGTTCTAAAAAGAAAAGCAGTAGCCGTTTCTGTATGGCTATGTCTCCTATGTACCCTATCCCTGACATCAGCTAAACTTGGTTCTATTTTTCTTTGGTCTCTAATTATTAAGCTGCATTGCCTCTAACCTACACATTTAATTAACCTGCTCTAGTCTAATTTTCAGGTAGCTCCCCTGATATAAATTCCCAAAACAGTGCTCTCTGCCCAAGAAGGAAGCTACCCTGCTGAATACAGTACTCTGAAGTCAGCCCACTACAAACTGAAAAGGTGATTTTTTACTGTTCACCATTATAAACTGTAAGCTGCTGACTGGGGTCTAAATCACCCACAAGTTTGTCCCCATTGCAAATTGGATAACTCCTAACACTAGCTAAAGTGCAGTTTACCCCTGCACCCTTCAGCTATTGTATTCCTAACCTTATCATACCCTAGAAATACATTAACTATAGGACTCTTACTAAACATTGTATTAAAAAATTGTAATAAAAAATAAATCTATGCTAGCAAAATAAAGTGCTAAAACTGGTGTAATTTAAGTGTTAAAATACTTGCCTTATAGCTCTAGGAAGCCCTAGTAGGAAACCTTGTTAATTGCAATAGCCCCACCTGCCCCAACTACCTCTACATTTATAGTAACATACCCACTTCCCCACTTACTACATCCTATCAGCTTTCATCTGGGATATTTCACTACAGCCCCTTTCCCCTATCTACATTTTACTAGCACCTATCAGCCTTTATCTGGCATTGTCCCATCTACTAAAGTCACTTTTTTCTAATACAGTTGGAAAAGCCTGGAATCTCCTACCAAATGAACTCTCCACACTTCCCTCACTTTCCTGTTTCAAAAACAATTTGAAAGTGCATCTTAAAACTCACTGGTTATGTCCATGCTCTAAACCTGACTAGCTTAAGTGTCACTAAATACTCTGGTCTTCCCATCCCATCTACTCATCTAAAGAAACTTCTTCCTTATAAAACTAGTTCTACTAACTATCTCTAGAACACCTAATCTATATTACTTTCATTTGCTATGACTGTATTCTACACTGTAGTACTGTGATCTGTAGTGTGTAAGACCATTTTGTATTTATTGTATTAGTTTTAGTAAGTTTTATGTTTGGTTCTTCATTGTTTTAAGTTTTATTTTGTATTTTATTGGTGGACATATTATAGTATGTTTTTATATAACATGTTATTTCTTTAAGAATTGATTATTTGTTAGGTAGTGGGATGGGCTGAAGCATGTGACTATATCATTTCTCCTATTTAAATGTTGTATTGATGCAGTTGATTTGTACTGATGAAGGGTGTAGACCCGAAAGCTTTATGTAATAAACTTTTTGGTGTGGTATAGTTGTGTGTCTCTTGTATTTGGCAGTATCACCATCGTTGTTTTGGTTCGAGTTATTTGTTGTATACTGTTCGCACCTATTCTTTAAGCAGAGCTTCAGCCTGTAGTGGATGTGATATTTAGCTTGGAAAGTTCAACTTTGGAGTATTTCCAGTGATTTTGGCAGCTATATTATGGAAGCTGAAAAAGGGGGATCAAATGACTCAGTTAAGAAGCTATTAAGGCTTCATGAGAACCCTTTGTTGAAAATAATGTTTGACATACTTCCTGAGCAGTTAACGGTGGACAATGAGGTAAAAGACTTTAAGGAACAATTATTAGTCTTGGAGAAGAAAGTGCAAATATATAAACAGCTTCAGTGGCAGAGACTGAGTTTTCAGGCATACTTAGAGTTAGGTATTGTGCGAAAGAGCTAAGAATATTAAAAATGCCCTCTTATGGCAATACCTATAATGAACTGTTAATGCAATGGCAGCAGCTAAATCTTAAATTAAGTGCAGACTACATGAAATTAATGAATACCTTCTTTGAACCTGTAGAAAATAAACTTATAGAGGAAATTGAGCTGCTGGAGGGCAAAATCACAAGTATGCCTTGTTTTAATGATTTGTTGGAACTGTATTAGAATTTTCTGTCTCGCATTCATGCTCTAGATATAAGGTTACAACAGAGGAAGAAGAATAAGTTACAGAGACATGAATGATTTTAAACAAAATTGTATCTTCTCCTGGCCAAGAGAAGAGAATGGTGTCTCATTTTATAAAAAAACATTGCATCCTGTAAATAGCAAGAAATCAAATTCATTGGATCAGCTCGATACGTTTGAGCGACAGGAAAGGAATAGGATTTACTGCTCACTATGATGTTCATCATAAGAAAAACTCTTTAGTAACAACTCCTTTAGCTGATACTGGTTCTGTACCTTTAAATGATAAGGAAAATGTAATACAAGAGCCGCCTTCTGCTGATAATGCGACTGACGTTAGAAAGGATGATGCTGTGCGTCCCAAGATGAGGGGGAACATGGCGCCGAGTAGCGTGGATACAAGTAGAAGGGTGTCGCAAAGGGAGATAACATCTTTTTCTCCTTTTCATCTAAAGCAACCGGAGAAGGTTGTTTTACAACCGCAACAGAAGGAACCTTATCTGCAGCAGCAACAGATTTTGTCTGGAAAAAGAAAAAACAGCAGTCCGCTGGTACACAACAAATCCAGCAGACGATAGTGAAGTTTGTTAAAGGTACTGTAAATCTTTCTAACATTGAGCTAACGGATACTCAGCTGTCGCTTTTAAGTAATGGTCTTAAATTTATTCCTAATATGAGGGCAATGTTGTTCAAGCTATAATAGACCTGAAACTGTTTCTGCGGCATGTTAGTCTTAAACTTATTTTATTTTTATTATTATTTTCTAATACAGTTGGAAAAGCCTGGAATCTCCTACCAAATGAACTCTCCACACTTCCCTCACTTTCTTGTTTCAAAAACAATTTGAAAGTGCATCTTAAAACTCACTGGTTATGTCCATGCTCTAAACCTGACTAGCTTAAGTGTCACTAAATACTCTGGTCTTCCCATCCCATCTACTCATCTAAAGAAACTTCTTCCTTATAAAACTAGTTCTACTAACTATCTCTAGAACACCTAATCTATATTACTTTCATTTGCTATGACTGTATTCTACACTGTAGTACTGTGATCTGTAGTGTGTAAGACCATTTTGTATTTATTGTATTAGTTTTAGTAAGTTTTATGTTTGGTTCTTCATTGTTTTAAGTTTTATTTTGTATTTTATTGGTGGACATATTATAGTATGTTTTATATAACATGTTATTTCTTTAAGAATTGATTATTTGTTAGGTAGTGGGATGGGCTGAAGCATGTGACTATATCATTTCTCCTATTTAAATGTTGTATTGATGCAGTTGATTTGTACTGATGAAGGGTGTAGACCAAGCTTTATGTAATAAACTTTTTGGTGTGGTATAGTTGTGTGTCTCTTGTATTTGGCAGTATCACCATCGTTGTTTTGGTTCGAGTTATTTGTTGTATACTGTTCGCACCTATTCTTTAAGCAGAGCTTCAGCCTGTAGTGGATGTGATATTTAGCTTGGAAAGTTCAACTTTGGAGTATTTCCAGTGATTTTGGCAGCTATATTATGGAAGCTGAAAAAGGGGGATCAAATGACTCAGTTAAGAAGCTATTAAGGCTTCATGAGAACCCTTTGTTGAAAATAATGTTTGACATACTTCCTGAGCAGTTAACGGTGGACAATGAGGTAAAAGACTTTAAGGAACAATTATTAGTCTTGGAGAAGAAAGTGCAAATATATAAACAGCTTCAGTGGCAGAGACTGAGTTTTCAGGCATACTTAGAGTTAGGTATTGTGCCGAAAGAGCTAAGAATATTAAAAATGCCCTCTTATGGCAATACCTATAATGAACTGTTAATGCAATGGCAGCAGCTAAATCTTAAATTAAGTGCAGACTACATGAAATTAATGAATACCTTCTTTGAACCTGTAGAAAATAAACTTATAGAGGAAATTGAGCTGCTGGAGGGCAAAATCACAAGTATGCCTTGTTTTAATGATTTGTTGGAACTGTATTAGAATTTTCTGTCTCGCATTCATGCTCTAGATATAAGGTTACAACAGAGGAAGAAGAATAAGTTACAGAGACATGAATGATTTTAAACAAAATTGTATCTTCTCCTGGCCAAGAGAAGAGAATGGTGTCTCATTTTATAAAAAAACATTGCATCCTGTAAATAGCAAGAAATCAAATTCATTGGATCAGCTCGATACGTTTGAGCGACAGGGGAAAGGAATAGGATTTACTGCTCACTATGATGTTCATCATAAGAAAAACTCTTTAGTAACAACTCCTTTAGCTGATACTGGTTCTGTACCTTTAAATGATAAGGAAAATGTAATACAAGAGCCGCCATCTGCTGATAATGCGACTGACGTTAGAAAGGATGATGCTGTGCGTCCCAAGATGAGGGGGAACATGGCGCCGAGTAGCGTGGATACAAGTAGAAGGGTGTCGCAAAGGGAGATAACATCTTTTTCTCCTTTTCATCTAAAGCAACCGGAGAAGGTTGTTTTACAACCGCAACAGAAGGAACCTTATCTGCAGCAGCAGCAGCAACAGATTTTGTCTGGGAAAAGAAAAAACAGCAGTCCGCTGGTACACAACAAATCCAGCAGACGATAGTGAAGTTTGTTAAAGGTACTGTAAATCTTTCTAACATTGAGCTAACGGATACTCAGCTGTCGCTTTTAAGTAATGGTCTTAAATTTATTCCTAATATGAGGGCAATGTTGTTCAAGCTATAATAGACCTGAAACTGTTTCTGCGGCATGTTAGTCTTAAACTTATTTTCAAAAATGATGAGTCGCAAGTACCAATGTGTAGAAAGTTAAGTGTGTTTATGCCTGTATTATGCCCTATTCTAATTGCTTTTTCCAATATTGTTGAACGTGAGCTACGGTTGTATTATAGGGGAAATGTAGCTAATAAGAAAGTGTATAATATAACATATCCTGAGTATTTAGCTTTAAAAGAATTGCAAACGTGTAATACTATCATAGTAAAGGAAGCAGATAAAGGGGGAGCAATTGTGATTATGGAGAAGGATTTTTACTTTAAGAAATTTAAAGAAATGTTGAATGATGCTTGCACTTTTAAAAAAGTTTCATATATGGAAGTGCAGAAAATAATTGCTGAAGTGAATATGGCTGTTTATGAATTGCAAATAACTAATGACTTGACTTTAGAATTGTTTAATTATTTGAATGTCCCCTGTCCGAGAATACCTCAGATCTATGGCATTCCAAAAATACATAAAGATGCTATTGCTCCACCCCTGAGACCTATTGTCTCAGGTGGTGAATGGGTAACAGCCTATTTCAAAATATCTCCAAAATGTATTAGGGCAACATCTGCGAATTTGTTCTACTGTATTAAAGGATACGAGTGATTTTTTGAATAGTTTGTATATATGGCAATTGGATTGTGATTTGGATGAGTATGTTATGGTCACCATGGACATCACCTCACTATTCACTGTTATACCTAATAGTTATGGTGTTAATGCCATACGTAATTTTTTGAACAGTGAGGTAATGATGTATGGAAGAGAAATTGAAAGTATATGTACTCTTCCGGAAGTGGTTTTAGCACATAACATCTTTGTTTTTGATGGTGAACCATTCTTGCAGCTTACTGGTGTGGCGATGGGTTCGCCTGTCGCTAACAACTATGCTAATCTAGTGCTATATGAATGGGAGAAAAAGGTGATATTGAGTAAAAATTATCAGTTTAATGAAAAAGTAGTGTTTTATAAGAGATTCGTAGATGACTGTTTTTTGTTATGGAAAGGCTCCCTTATGGTGTTAGAAAGTTATGTGCGGTATCTAAATGAGTCGACTGACTTTCTAAAATTTAAAATGGAGGCATCTTATTATAGTATAAATTTTTTGGATGTAACTCTGTTTAAGAGTAACAATAGATTAGAGTCCGAGGTCTATAAAAAGGAAGTTGATGCTTTGAGGTATGTAAGCAAGGATAGTATGCATGCCCCCCATACCTTTAGAGGAGTACTAAGGGTGCAGTTTATTAGATTGAGTAAGTTAAATACAGTTGAAACTATGTTTATTGAACAGGTTGAGGTTATGGCTCAAGAATTTGAGAGGAATTGGTTATTCAAAGCAGTTTATTAATAAGGTAATTGAGGAAGTAAGTAAAGAGAGGCAGACAAAATATAGACCAGTTCTGTTGGGAGGTATAACAACATGTGGAGATAACTCACATAAAAAAGTTAAACTTGTGAGATATTTGACAACTTATAATTTGAATACACGTAATGTGAGTAATATAATAGAAAAGAACTGGCCAATTTTATTAGCTATGCCAGAAATAAGGTCCATTGGGGGGATAAACCTAGGTTTGCATACAGAAGCGCTGAGGCATTAAAATGAAAATTATGTTATAAATGAAGACTAAGGTAGTTGACAAGATAATGGGAACAAGGAAATGTTATAATTGTTCCTGTTGTAATGACCTATATGAAGGTGAAAATGTTTATAAGCACCCCATAAGTGGTGAAGTCTTTACGTTAATGACAATGACATCCTGCAATGAGGAAAGGGTGGTTTATTTGGCTACATGTATGCTCTGTACATCATTTTATGTGGGTAAAACCACTAGAAAGTTAAGAGAGAGAATAGTGGCGCATAAATCAGAAGTCAGGAGAAAAATATTAACAAATGCTTTGAGTAAACACGCTATGGAGAAGGGTGAAAAACATGTCTTTAAGTTTAGGGTATTGGCTACAGTGGAAATCAGTATAAGGAAGGGAGGTGTGAACAATTGTTTAGAGCTGAAGGAACTAGAATGGATTATCAGGCTGCAGGCAGATATGCCTCCTGGTTTGAATAATGCTGTTAGCTTAAAGCCTGTGTTAGTTAAGAAGCAAAGGGAAAGGCTTTAAAATGTGCTTATTTATATATATGGATTGTATGTTCACATGTGACTATATATATATGTATATGTATTTATACATATATACGCATATTTTAAAAGGAATTTTATAATGGATTTGTTGTTATTATAGATGTGCATAATTTATATTGTGAGCTAATATAAGGTTTTTTAGTATAATATTACTGCACTTTTTGGTTGTTGAAATTATTGCACATTTGATTTTGTATTTTGTATTTATTGTATTAGTTTTAGTAAGTTTTATGTTTGGTTCTTCATTGTTTTAAGTTTTATTTTGTATTTTATTGGTGGACATATTATAGTATGTTTTTATATAACATGTTATTTCTTTAAGAATTGATTATTTGTTAGGTAGTGGGATGGGCTGAAGCATGTGACTATATCATTTCTCCTATTTAAATGTTGCATTAATGCAGTTGATTTGTACTGATGAAGGGTGTAGACCTGAAAGCTTTATGTAATAATCTTTTGGTGTGGTATAGTTGTGATTCTCCCATCCCCTACCAGTATAGTTACCACCATCCTTTCTTCTGGTGTTGTATCACCAGGAAAAACAATTCCTTATCGCACTAGCTGTATCCCTAACAATAATTTATTCCCCTCTACTAACCCTCCTGCTGGTCCCATACCTCCTTACCTTGTATGAAAACCAGCTTCTCACAGGTATTCAAGTTCCAAAGGGCCGTACTATCACCCCAGCTGTAAATCTTCCCACTTGCAACCATACTTATAAAACCGGGTCATGCTCAATGTCCTGCTCACTCCATCAACACACCTACCCCTGGCACATTAGCCCTAGATCCACACACTACTACAAACTTATAAATAAATTCCTAAAGCTTATCACTAATACAAACCTAGTCTAATACTTGGCGGTGATATTCAGCCCAACACTGACCCATCCACTTCTGATAAATACACCCCATCTACTTGTAACCTAAGCCACAAGCCTACAATCAATAGACTAACTAACTCTCTCCTAGTCTGTCATCTCAATATTAGAAGCATTAAAAACAAGGTACATGAACCAAAGGCACACCTGGCTGTCCATTCTCCTGAGATTCTCTGTCTATCTGAAACCTGGTTAAAACCTAACACTACATAAAATGAAGTGTTACCACCTGGGTATAACATACATGGGCTGGATTGGGTTTCCAGTAAGGGGGGGTGGGGTAGCTATACTCTACAAATCTGAGTTAAATGTGATCATAGATGTAACCCAACCACCTCAGATTAATAACTCTGAAATTCTTGCAACTAGATTGCAACTAAACAAAAGTAAATGCATTAATATCATCTGCATGTATATTCCACCAGGTAACAATATAACTACACTTGAAGACACCCTGCACTGGCTATCATGTCATTACCCCCAAGAAACCTTATTACTCTGGGTTTTTAACATAGACTGGGGCACCTGCTCCTCAGAATCCCCATCAACCCATATTAACCTGCATGGTTTTACTCAAATCATATCCACCCCTACCAGGTTAAGTAAACCTAACCAAAAAGAAAGCATACTTGATTGGGTACTCATAAATAGTCACCCCCAACTGTACACTGCTGGTACCCTCCCCAATGACCTAAGCGATCACGTTCTCACTTATATAGTTAAGCACAAAGCCATTAATCCCCAACAACTCTTACTCAGAAAAGTGAGAAACAACAAATACTTTGACCCTGCCAAATTCCAACAAGAGCTTAACTCATGTAACTGGTCTATTCTAAAACACCTCCCCATAGAAGAGGCAGTTGCATACGTTAATAACAAATTTCTTGAGATCCTAGATCTGTATGCATCTGCTCATTTAAAGAGAAGAAAAGTAAAAACTGCACCATGGCTTTCTAAAGAGTCTAGACTCAAAATTACGGGCTTTATGGCATTCTACTAAAGACCCCCAAGATCAAATTAAATGCAGGCAATCTAAACCAAAAAATCCATTTTACAAGACAAAAAACAATACTACTTCAACTTACAGACAGTAAATCAAAACAACCCTCAGAAGTTTTGGGCAGGTTTGAATAATCTGCTTCATCCTGGATTAACGTTTACCCCCATCCCCGCTGCTACTATTGATAACCCCCCCCCCCCCCGAGGATGTTTCAGATAGTTTTAACTGATTCTTCACTGAGACAATTCAAGCTCTAGCAAGCCGATTACCTCCTAGCTCCCCTGGTCCTGAAAGTACTAGCCCTAGAAACCTACTCTCATTCAGCTTCCAACCAGTGGCCAATTCACTTATCTGGACCTTGATCAAAAAATTAAAGCCCATCACAATCTCTGCTGATCAACTCCCCGCCGTGTACCTTCAAAAATCAGTTGATGCTATTGCCTACCCAGTATCAATACTAATTAATTGAACTATATCAGAAGCTAGACTTATCTCCATCTGGAAAATGTTCGATGTAATTCCACTTCATAAAGGGGCAGCTCTACTGAATTCTCCAATTATAGACCAATAGTCATACTTTCTCCACTTGCAAAGATTATGGAAAAATGTATTCACAGACAACTCATGCACCACCTAATCCAGAATAACCTCATGGCAGATACCCATCACGGCTTCCTTCCACACCACAGCACTACTTCAGCCCTACTAGCTTTTGCTAACACCATAAACCATAATTGCAACAACAATCACATATCCTCCGCCCTATTCTTGGATCTTTCCAAGGCATTCAACATGGTCGACCACCAACTTCTAATACACACCCTGCAAACATTCTGTCTAGATATTAAGGCCCTTCAAAGGTTTAGGCTGTTCTTTGGCAGAACAAACTCTCTAACCTACTACCCAACAACCTTGGAGTACCACAAGGCTCTATACTAGGGCCCCTGCTGTTTTCCATCTTCATTAACGACCTGTATACTGTCATCTCAAAGTCATCTGTATCCAGTATGCTGATGACTCCACCCTCATCTCTTCTGCCACATCTCCAACAGACCTATGGTCTGCTACCCAGTCCACCTTTAACACTATAGAAAACTGGCTTTCTGAATGTCATTTGATACTAAATCCCAAAAAAACTAAAATACTGTTATTCTCACCAACACAAAGGTCTCCTGCTTTTACCTTCACCATAAAAAATGATGGCACAATAATCTCCCCTGACCCCTCTAGTGAACTATTAGGTGTCATTATAGATAACAATCTAAAATTCGACCTACATGTAAACCAAACAATCAAAACCATCAATAAAAAACTAGGGTCACTTTACAGAATAAAAGCCTTCCTAACCGTACCAGCCAAATTTGCCATAGCTTGCTCTCACCTTCTTTCAACACTTCTGTATGCATTCCCTCTACTGTGTAATCTAAACATGACTGTACTTAACAAACTCTCAACCTGCTATAACCACATAGCCAGGTTTGCCACTGGGCTGCCTTTTAGGACACAGCATTGCACCAATCTTAACCAGCTTGGGTGGTTGGAACTACCCAGTCTAATTCAGTACAACCAACTGATCATATCTTATAAACTCTATAATCCGGATAACACTGCTGCACTTAAAAATCTTATCACCCCCTATTACAATCCGCGACTGCTTAAATCCTCTAACAGATTACTAATTCAGACAAGCAAAATTAACAATGCAGCTGGTGACTCTCTCTTTGCAAACTCTGCAGGCAGATCCTGGAATTCACTTCCAGCTGACATTACTTTACACTCCTCCCTAAGCCATTTTAAAACTAGACTCAAACAACATCTGGCACTAAATTGGCTATGTCATTGTATCAAACCTGGCTAAATCTCTTTCAGAATGTGGAAAATCTATTAAACAGCTACTGCTTAATTTACCCCTGACTTTCACCAGGGATTTACTCTAACCTGTGGAGCATGTTTATTCTTGCTTGCTTATGTACTCTTTGTCAAAATTATATTTGTAACATGTTTTAATGTTTCTGTTTACCTTGGAGCTTTTCTCCCCAGGCCTTCGCTGATAATGGACATGCATCCAGTCAGACTATCCCAGTCAACAAATGTAAAATAAAATAAATAAATATATATATATGTGTGTGTGTGTGTGTGTGTGTGTGTGTGTGTGTGTGTGTGTGTGTGTGTGTGTGTGTGTGTGTGTGTGTGTGTGTGTATATATATATACACACATATATATATATATATATATATATATATATATATATATATATATATATGGGTCTACTTCTGATTGTCGGAAACACACTTTCTCAGCAGCCAGAAGATCGAACTCATATAAGCAAAAGTGCACTCAATCGAAAGTGTGCTTTCACAAAAGCCGGTTCTCCGAAGCACATTACAGTGGAGATAAGGAAATATATCCTTTTCTCCAAAGTAGTGTGATCTCAGAGTTAATATATTTAAGTAGGGTGGATGTGGGGGGCACAGGCCCCCACATGGGAGGTGCAGGGGGGGGGTTTGGCCCCTGCAAAATACTGTTTAAAGTAGTTTTATAGGTTCATAGGTAGGTACTAGGCTATTGGCCCTACGGCCTATATAAGCCTAGACAAAAAGGTACCCTGACTTTTCCCACCCAAGAAAATTATTTTCCTGTGCCCCTGTCAAGCAGAGCCACAGAAGTGATCCCCGGGGTGAATTTCCTATTTCCCATCCAATCATCAAGATTTTTCTTGAAGAGTGCTAATGAGGAGCTCTGTTTAACATAGATAGGTAATCTGTTCCAGAGTATAGGAAGTCTCTGGGGCAGGAATCTAGCCCTCCAGCATGTTCTGTTTATTGTGGTGACAAGGTTTAGGTGCCTAGAATGTGTAGCTCGGAGGGATTGGGATTTCTTTAAGTGGAGCATGTCCAACAACTCTGGGTTTGACATAGCTTTGTATGTTAGGCAGAGCTTGCCTCTGAGTAGGCAATATGCGACAGAGTAAAGCTGGAGTTTTTTGAGACGATCTGCATAGGGCATCTGTTTGAGGCCAGTAATCCTCTTTGTGAGGTATTTCTGTGGCCTTTCCAGTTATTGTAGATGTCTTGTGAGGTACATACCAAAAGGGGCATTGTACTCTATAATGGGTCTAATGAGAAATGAGTAGAGGGGAATAATGACCTCTTTTTGTCTGGATGTGAAACCTTTTGTGATGAGGTGTGTCATGTAGAAGGATTTTCTGACCACTGTGGTGATGTAATTATCAAAGGAGAGACTACTGTCCATCTGTGTCCCAAGGTCTCTTATCACACTTTCAGTGTTAAGTAGACTACCGCCTATGTGGTAATTCACGGGTACAGAGTTTTTACCAAAGGGATGACAATGCACATTTTGGCATTGAGCTTAAGGCCATGGCATTGACACCAGGCATCTGTCTCAGTGAGGCCATTTTGTAGGATGCCTACATCATTAGGAATTTTGATTATGGCTCCTAATTTGCAGTCATCTGTGAACTTAGTTAGCCAAAGACCTTATGTGTTAGCCTGTACTTCAGAGAAGTAGATATCAAACAGGAGAGGACCCAGGACTGAACCCTGTGGTACTCCACTTGTCACTGGTCTGAAGTCTGATTTGGAGTCTGCTACTTTCACAGTGTGGGATCTTTCAGTAAGCCAGTTGGCAACCCATCTTGTGACATAGGGATTTATACCTAGTTTAGTGAGTTTATCTATAATTACAGAGTGGAGTATGGTGTTGAAAGCCTTGGTGTGATCTAGAAAGGCTGTGTGAACCACCTTACCCTCATCTATGGCTTTGGTGACTGCTTCAAAGAAGGTCTATCAGGTTTAGGAGACATGATCTGCCTTTTACAAACCCGAACTGTGTGGGGTCCTGAGTTTGAAGATCTCCAATATCTTTGTTTATGAGTTCCATGATGATACGTTCCATGGCCTTGCAGACCAGGCTCATCAGGCTAATTGGGTGGTAGTTCCGGGGTCTGTCACGGCTCCCCCTTTGTGGAGTAGGATAACTGTCGTGGTGTGCCATTCAATGGGCACAAAGCCTGAGGTGAGGCTATGACTGAACATGGTACTTAGGTGGGGTGTTAGTTCATTCTGTAGTTTGTGTAGAAGGCAGCCTGGGATGTTGTCAGGTCCCATGGATGCTGTGATCTTGGCTTTGGAGAGTGAGGTTTTTACCTGTGCAGCCGTGATTACGGGAACTTTGCATTCTTCCGGTATAGAGATGGGCCCATTAGGGGATGAGAGGGGGGTAAAGTTAGCACTGAACCTATCTGCCAGGATGTTGGCAATATCATTTGGTTCTGTATTTTTAGTACCATTGTGCTGTAACTCAGAGCAGATCTGAATGTTGTCATTGACATTCTTGGCATGGCTATAGAATGCTTTGTGGTTGTCTTTAGAATCAGTGGCGATTTTGTTTTCATAACTATCTTTGGAGGATTTTATGAGGGATCTCAGCTTCTTACTGAGGCTGACAAGGAAGTTCCTCCATTCATGGGATTTTACTATTTTTTGTAACAGTTTCCTTCTTCTGTTGTAGAGTTTATTTATGGCAGAAGACCACCAGATTGGCTTCACTTTTTTGGAGGATAGTATCTTGGTTCTGTTAGGGATAGCATGATCCATGCACTCATGTAAGTGCTTATAAAGTGCATTTGTGAAGGATTCAGCAGTTGTACCTCTATTGCCCATCTACATGGGTGTCATGAAGTTTGCCACTTCTGTCTTAAGAATCATGAAGTTGGCTATGGAGAAATTTGTTACGGTTGTTTCCCTAATGGGTGGTGGGACGTGAATGTCTAGGGTGATTAGCTTGTGGTCGGATCTGACCAACGAGGAATTGACCTCTGGTGTGGAACACCAGTCGCCCATGTTGGTGATGACCAAGTCTAGGATATTGCTGCCCCTGGTGGGGGTGTGGATAGGTTGATCCAAGGTGTTGGAATTTATGAATTCCAGAAAACGTTGAGCAAAAAAGTTGGTACATGAATAGTTATCCCAGTTAATAGTGGGGTAGTTGAACTGACCCATTATTAGGGTGTTGGGTTGTACCCTAATATTTTCCAGTTTATCAAGAAAAGAGGAGTGGGAATTCTGGGACATGGTGGGGGTCTGTAGCAAGCTACAATCTGGATTGCGGTCTTGCCCAGAGTTAGTTGAACTTGGATGATCTCGGATGCATTATGCTGAGCAACTAGCTTGGAGGTGTGGATATCCTTAATGAATATGGACATGCCTCCACCTTTAGTGTTTCGGTCCAGGTTAGGTGGCTGAAAGGAGAGGTATGAATTATAGCCAGGTAATGCAGTGGTGCTCTCTGGAGCTTTGAACCAGGTCTCTGTCACTGCACAGATGTCGATGATCTCCATTTTAAGGAGTGCCTCGAGTAAGTGCAATTTGAGGTTTAGACTTCTACCATTGAGTAGCATTACCCTCAGATTTTGCTTGCTTGTACCTGTTACGGTGGTGAATTTGTCATTTGAACCTCGCCTAAAAAAGGCACTATAGGAGTGGCAAGACACTTTGTCAGTATCCAGAATCCTAAGGTGCAGGCCAGCTCTGGCAAGCATCGTGGTCTGTCGATCATGTCATCCCAGGCAGACAGATATTGGATTCCCTTAGAATGACACCAGAAGCTTAGTCAATCATTTTGTCCTTGTACGGTGGTATCATTCTGGGTGATGGCAGGATGCTACTCAGGGCTAGGGTCATAACTGCCTGGGCTACAAGATTGAAGAGTTCCTCCATGTCTCTTTTCATGTAGTCCAGGGAGGTACGTCTCAGGTCATTCACACCAACATGGATAATGACAAAGTCATATTTGTACTTGTGGAGTGATCTGAGTGAGTGTGTTATGTGGCAGATCCTGGCACCCGACAGGCAGCTGACAGTAACTTTCTCCTTGTTTAGCCTGGTGAGTTGAACATCAGTGTGCCTGACTATAGAGTCAACTATGACTAGATTGTTCGGTGCGTTATGCCTTAGAGGCTGTAGTTAAGTGGCACACTGAGTTTGTAGGCTATGTGTCATTTGGGTTGTGTTGGGGGGTGGAGGTTGCTTGCATTTCTGCCATTTCTGCTTTGGTGGTTTCGGTAATGCACTTTCACTTTAATGGGTCTCGATGTTTCTTGTTTGAGATTGTGAAATTTCGATAAAGAAACATAGACCATATACGTATACACACACACACACACACACACACACACACACACACACACACACATGCACACACACACACACACATATATATATATAGATAGATAGATAGATAGATAGATAGATATACAGATATATTTATATATATATATATATATATATATATATATAGATATATATATAGACATAGATATGTATAGAAAAAGAGAGAGACAGAGATTAATACATGGGCTTTAAACACATTGTTGAAATGCATTCTTTCCTAACAAAGTCAAGAAATAAAAAAATATATATATATATACATATATATATGTGTGTGTGTGTGTGTGTGTGTGTGTGTGTGTGTGTGTGTGTGTGTGTGTGTGTGTGTATGTATGGGTTCTGTGAGATTTGTCAGTCATGGCCAAGATCGACCCCTGTATTGTCATCCCACTTTGGTTGATGATATAGCTGGTTAAAATTTGTGTGATAAAAGATAATCTGTTAGGTGGGAGAATATTCCCCTTCCTAAGATTGTGCACACTCACAGTCAATATATATATATATATATATATATATATATATATATACAATATATATAAAATTAGCGAGGGGCGGGGGGGGGGGGTACAGCTCTCCACATGGGAGATGTAGGGTAAATTGCCTCCCTGAAAAAAATACTGTGTTTCTTTATATTGCATGTTCTGAGAAGTAACCTCAGAGCATGCACAGAAGTATGTTGACATTGCGTGATTTGACATTACTGTGTTGACATTACCCATGTCGGCATAACACCGAATCAGCCTTTCCCAGTAATTCCACACACACATACAGTATATATATATATATATATATATATATATATATATATATATATATATATATATATATATATATATATATATATATATATGTATATACTCACATATGTGTGTGTGTGTGTGTGTGTGTGTGTGTGTGTGTGTGCGTGTGTGTCTATGTATATAGATGGGTTTCATTCAACCCATTAAAAATTGGCTTATCAAACTGCAAAATAGACAGTACAGCTAATTAGTTATCAGCTGATTGAATGTACTGACTTTTCTGCTGTTTGAGATCAGGTGATTAGGGTACAGAGGACACAGGGAATTTGCCCTTTAACCACTGTACTGTATTCTTAGAGTTGGTGTATATAATTAGCAGGGGGGTGGTGGGTACAGCCCCTATGGGCCAGTGTATGGGGGCTTGCACCCCTGCAAAAAGTATATTTCTTTTTTGTTTGAACCTGTATTGTGCATTTGAATCTTTGTGACTACAACAGTTTTGAGTGTGCAATAGCCATCCGATCCATCTATCACACACACACACACACACACACACACACACACACACACACACACACACACACACACACACACACACACACATATAAATATATATATATATGCATAGCTCTGTGGTGTGGGAGCTTACTCCCACATTGGTGTATAGGTGGACTTACCCTTTTGCAAACTGATTTTTTCTGTATTGCAGGCTTGTGAATGTTACTATTTTGATTAGCAACCTCCTAAGGTTTTGATGTTTTGGGTATGTGTTGAATATAAATACGAGTCGTTCAAATATGACTTGATTATTTACAGTGGAAACTGTTTTTTTAGAGAGCATAGTGCTTAAATAACACACCTATTACTCCTTTAGTTTGCCTGGTTAGGTTTGGTGTTCTAGTTTGGCTATTTTTGATGCACATTATAACTAATAAGACTAAATCATTTCCATAAATATGTAAATAAGTGTGCAAACAAGTAGCCACATTGTCATGTATATTTATAGCATGATTAACATTCTTTGCATGTCATTGGTGACAACCTGATTTGGTTCAAACAGCCTGAACATATCCAGTCAAGTACCTTTATATCATAGCCTTGTTTTATAGGCATATATGAAATCAGTGTTTGTGTAAGACAGAAATATATCTTTATGGAAGATTTTTCCTTTCCCTATTGTTAAGTAACAATGGAGTTAGCATATATAATTTGTGAGGCATTGGGATCCTGCATTGCACATTGATTTTGTAGGGAGAAAGAACATTTGTTCCAGTCTGGGCATATGTGTTTTTTTTTTTTTTTTTAATTTATTAGCTATGTCAGCAGGATTTTGTGAGCAGTTATATGTCGATTATTCATATGGTCAGCATATGAAAGCTGTCATCACAGCATTGAGGGTTCAGTCCTGATTATGCTCCAGGTGACATGTTAGTTAATTAGTCAGGTCCAGAGGGAGCCAGCCAAGAATGGATGTAACTGTGTGGCTGAATCTGGCTTATATGTCTGAGTCCTGCTGCAAAAAGCCCATCTTGGGCATGGAATTGAGTTATCTTACTAAGAGTGTAAGTAGTGTGAAAGCATGCATTCACAAAGGCCAAGTATGTGAGTCATTGTACCATGTTTTCCAATCAACAGAGGGAATATTAACAACATTCAGATAATCTACCAAGTCCTAGAATGATGGTTGCTGCCCCAGCTATCTCCTCACCCTCCCATTGTTTCAGGATGCTAAGACATGGGCAGAAAATGGACTAATAGAGCAGGGGTTTAATGGTGCTGCAGAGGTCAGAGTCCCATACCTCTCAACTGTCCAGATATTTTCAGAACGTTCAGATTTTTGGCTCCTATTTTTGGTCCTTTCCTCATAAAATCTGAGTTTTTCTGGCAAATCACTGAGGGCTGAAGTCACTAAATAATGACAGATATTTGAGTGTCAGGTTTCATATCCTTCAAAAAATGCATGTAAATACAAAACCCTGTTATTCTATCAACTTTCCAAGTCTATAAGAGCAATATTTAAAAGCTGTTCCTAGTTTTGAGCCTTTATCCCCCATTATTTTTGGTTCTGTCCAGTTCGTGTGCTAATAGGTTGAGAAGTATGAGTCAGGCAACAGAAAAAATTATTAAAAAAATAACTCACGTGCATGACTTTATACTCAAGATACATTGACAACCTACATTTGTTTACTATTAATTATTTATTCATTTCAAAGGACTATTTGAATTTAAGCCATAGTGCTGTAACTTTTTATATTTCAAAATACATTACTTCTACTACATCTAATAAGGTTCCCAGAAGATAGTGGATATGATAACAATTTTTATCATTAATATTTCCTGCATGAATGACATTAAAAAGCATGGTATGAAATAACACATCCCATTCATAATATAACTTGTGCTTGTGTATGAGAGATTTTAAGTTTTCTCCTTATCTGACTAGGAGAATAATTTATACAGGGTACATTGCAAATAAAGGCATGGAAAATCACAGGAAAAGGGAACTGTAATATCAGACACAGCCCAGTCCACAGCCCATATGCCAGTCATTATTATCCTTATTTTACAAACTGACTATTGTTATATGTGTACCATTAAAAAACAATACCAGTTTCTTCATTGTGTCTGTTTTTTATAAATTTACTCAAAGTTATCACAGGTATAATTCATTGCATACTTAGACACTGTTTCTGGTTTGGATAGAAGCTTCTTTGGCAAGTCTACTTGAGGTAATAAAGCATTCCAATGCTTGTAATCACCATATCATCTACAGAAGACATCATCTGCTAGATTGTTAAAAAAATGTATCCAGATGATGCGTGTTCTTCACACCTGTTTTTAATATATATTTATTGGAAAAACCAACATTCTTCCAAATATAAGGAAAAAAATCCTTTACATTCAGGATAGTGTTGTCTTGTTTTGATTGGCCTCTTCTAACCTCCTCAGTTTCACTTATAATGTCTCAAAAAATGGCATTCCTCTCAACAAGCATACTTGCCACATATGGCAATACTTTAACTAGATGCAGCACAGAAGTACCATTTCCTGTAAAATATTAAGAGGTTTTGGTTTCATACATGTTCTTATCTACCTGACTTGTTAATCTTATATTTAAATAGCTAATGTTTGCAATATAAGTCATACATGTGAGACACATTCCATAGCCATTTTTCTAAAACAAATGAGTGAATGAATGAATGAATGAATGAATGAATGAATGAATGAATGAATGAATGAATAAAGTATTCACAACTGTGACATTGGGTCTCCATAAAGGAAAATCCCCTACAAAATATTAGTTTGGACTGAAAGAACAATACTTCATAAGAATATGTTACTTAAAAGATTGTTATGCAAGAATATAATACATGCAGCTGTTAAAAATATTTCCATGATGAGTTATATAGTTCCATCTGGAGAAGGTTAAATCAGACAAAACAATCTGTTCCAATCATATTTTCACAAAAAAGAAACCCAGAAAATACAGCTTTTTTTTCAGATGGAAAAGGACCCCCACCCTACCCTCTTCCAAATAGCCAGTCTACATATGTACGAACTCCACTGTCACAAAACACCAGAAAGGAAGGAATCACTACTGCATCTCAATTTGAAACCTCACCATTAGTGACTTGCTATGAAAATAAGCAATAGGAAGGTTCAGCTTCACCATGAGGAACTCAACCAGATGGTGTTTCATCTAATTAAAACTCAGCTATATGTAGGGAGCTTATTGGCACTGCCTTGTGTGATAGGCAATAATGCAGTAAGTTAAAAATAAAATATTTTAATTCCTGTACCTGCTGTCGCTTAATTTTCCAGTATTTTATTCCAAATGACATACAAAACCAGTGTGCATAAATTATCAACATACAAGCTAAAACAGATACATTTCTCATAAAAGGTCATCTAATTTTCATAAGTATGGTGCATGAAAAAGGAAGGACAGTTCTTAACATAGTTTTTACATAAATTATCAAATAGTAGCCTTACTTGTTGCTGGAAAGATGCATTTGTAAATATAATGGAAATCACAGCAGTAATGAATATATTTGTGTGCCCTTTAAACTGAATGTATGACAACAGAAGCTAGATATGCATTGCATGATCAGTTCAAGTTTATGAGTGATTAAAATCAGGCTATGATCCCATGTAAGAAAGCCTTTCATTTTGTTTATTAAAATTTCCTTTGAATTTTGTATTACCAAATAAAAACATTGACACTGTGTTATCATTTATAGAAAAGTATAGATATCCCATAGTTATCTTCTCAAATATCCTCTCTGAAAAGTTCTTGTAAAGTATTGCTGACTTTTTCCAAGGCCTTGTAATAAACTATTGGTTACTTTTGGTTTCAAAACCCGTTTTGTTTTACTTTTGTGCTTGTGGATATTGCAGGGACATCATTAAAATTAGCCCAGGGAATGATGGGTAGATTAATGGTTAAAGGTGTGGCCAAAGCTATCCAAGCTTTAAGGCCTGTGCCAGTCTTAGGGAAGCCATTTAGCAAACATTCTTATTTATTTTACTCATATTCTTTATGAACAATGTAAGCCTAAGTTAAAGAGTAGGGTTCATGTTAGGTTATAGCTGAGGTATAGTTAAGAAGACAGTTATTTCATTTAATAGTGGTTTCTGAGGTCTTCGCCTAGCCAACTACCCAGTGATACTGATTACATATCAATGGAACTTTACAAAATAACTAGCATATGTAAAAAAATATATACAATTAATTTTCTTTAACATATTTTTCTACTATTTTGTCTCAGAATTTCCCAGCTAATTCCAAAACATTTTTTTTTAAATCAGTCATTATCCTGCTTCTTTCCATAAACCGCCAAAACCCATAAATATAAGCAAAAATATGAAATCATATGTGTAAAAAAGAATAGATTAAATACATAAATAATGGTTATTTGTTAATTGGTAAAGTTTATTAGACAATGAATTTGAGTTTAAGATTATATTTATGAGTTATTTTTAAATATTTTTCTAGAATTCATTTCAAGATTTATCTTGGACTAAAGCCTGGCTAAGTGACTTACTCAAAGTCACACAGTAAGAAAATGGAGACTGTAGAATTCGATTGTACATCATTTATTCGATCGCAACTTGTGCGAGTTAATTTGTGCGAAAGTGCCGATTCGCACTAAGTAAATGCGAATGTCACAATGTCAAATCTTGCAATAGTGAATGCAATATAACGTTCACTGTTGTAAAGTTCGACATTGTGGTGCAGATCGCACTATAGTGGAGATCGGGAAATGTACCCTTTCCATCACTGTAGTGCGATCTCAGAGTTTGTATATATAAGTGGGGGGGCATAGCTCCCCACATGGGGAGGTGCAGGGCGTTCTTTACTGTGCAACGGATGGTATTGCTGTTACCAGAAGTATGGTGACTGTTCAAATATGTTGAATTCGACATTTGCAGTCACTACACTTTGAGGTTTTTTGCATTCGGTATTTTAAATTTCACGGTTTAGGTTCGACATTAACATGATTTGTTGTTGTTCATTGCAGTGATATGATAGTAAACCATAGAATTCAAACCTATAAGTACTGCATAGCCTAGGTCTAGCAACATATGCTCAGAAACCACTATACCAGTTTACCAGACAATGATAAAAAAGGAAGGAAAAAAAACCCAGCACAAAATAATTAAAAGAGCAAAAATGATTGAGGGCTTTAATCAATTTGATCGTAGCAGTTACAGATTTCATTTTCCTTAGATGCACTCCCCACTGAAGTTAAAGAAGGTAAGAAATGCACGTCACATTAAAGATATAAACATTTAAAGAATGTACACATATGTCTGTAATTTTCCCTGCAAAGAGTATTAAGAAGATTTAAATATCAGATATATGATTTATGAAGATTAGTACATATAATTAATAGTACAACTTTCAACTGGGATTTTTTAAATAATCCAATAGCTTACACTGATGAGGGGAGAATCCCTAGACAGTGGACAGAAATAACTTTATTTATTATAAAGCAGGTTACTTTTTGTGTATTTTAAATTGGGACTATATATACACACACACATATAGATAGATCAGTAGATGGATTCTAGAAATACACAATAATACTGTAAATTTGCAAACACAGAAATGAACAACCACCAGTACAAAAGCCACTTCCATTATTTAATGTAATACAGGACCACCGATATAATACAGAAACACTAACACCTTTTTTTGCATACACTGGTACACACAACAAATTGCACAATTGGTCTGCATGGTTTGCAAAGCAAAATATAACAATTACAGGTAAACTATCAAAAGATATGTCATTGGAAACAAAGGTAATACTCACATGTTATATCATGTCAGTCACAGTGGTTTCTCATGGTTTGATGCTCCCAGAATACACCATTTTGGATGTATGCAAGCCCTATAGTGCTTATATGAGGTCCTAAAATATATTGCTTTTTTTCTAAAGTTTATAATAAACCTGTTCAAATATTGTAAGTATTAGCCTCCAACTGTGTTATATTCATAGTACCTCACCACTTATAAAAATGTCTATAAAGTAATAGGCTGACTTGTTCTATTTTTCTCACCCTATCTCTTCAGACTATATCTTGAAACTTTCTTTTCTAGAATTCTACAGGAGACACTAATAACAGAGATGCATTTAGAATTCAGACATCAGTGCTACTAAATTTGTAAATGTCATTCCTTTATATTTCCCAAATCTGGCAAAATCTGTCCATCATTTATTGCAAGCAATAGAACACTGCAAGCTTCAAAGTTTAAACTTAATTTGACAACTATTTTCTCTTAAAATATTATGAGCAAGGTACTTAAATCCCTTTTTGTATCACCATTGTATTTAAACTCAAATATATTTGGTGCTTAATTTTAATTTGCATACATTTATTTGGGCAACAGCTAATTTGGCTTTAGAAGAAAATAAAGACTGACCTAAAAAAATCTACAGTAACTTTAAATTTAATATTCATAGACAAGAATCTGTCATCAAAATGAAAATTTCCAAAAGGATATTCTGTGTTTTGTAGGCATCTTGCATAGTATGTACAAATTTATTAAATTTACTAATAAATAATAAGAATCCTAGAGTAGCCTTTTATAGTCTCTGATTCAAAGCAAAAGGGTGAGTTTAAAGTTTTCAGATTTTCCCTTTTTTATAATATGTCAAGGCTGGTTAAATCCTTTTGTGTATTCTTGTGATACCTGAATTTGGATCCTTGTTGAGAAGTAATTTCTAAATAATGCTGTAATCTCATGTATTGTCTACCCTTTATCAGGATAATTTTGAATATTTTCTCCATGCTCCCATGGTTTGTTAAATTATTAATTTTGGACATTTACAGTCTGATGAAAAATGTAGGTCTACAAAGAAGTTATATTCTTCCAACCTCTTACAGATAATCCAAATATCACAACTGACAATAAACCACTCAGGACTATAGGCTGATAAAAACAATGTTGAGACATTTTTATAGTTCCCCTATCCATGAGGGATAGAGGGCTAAACTGGAGCTGAATTTGCAGTTACCCATCCATTCATCCAAATTATGTTTAAATAAAGTTTAAATAAAGTAAACGTACTTTGCTTTATGTGAAGTGGAAGATGGTTCCATAGAAGTGGTATTCTCTGTGACACGTACTTATCCCTCCATGTTCTGTTTATTTTATAAAAGAGAAAGCGATCTATTGACTGGGTGTTAATATCTTCTTGAGTAAAATTCTTTGTGGGCAAACACTGGGCTAAAAGAGAAGATGTGTCTCATAAAGTATGGTATCATGGGAATGCTCACAAACATTTTACAATATCACTAGAAAATGTACGCACCTGTAGTCTAAAACAGAGTTTGTTGCTCTGCGTGTTGCAGTTTCATAATCTTACGCAATCACATTCCTGATAATTAGTATCCGCAGTGCCATCTCTTATCACATCCCCATGAATGACCCTCAACTTCCTCTGGCAGTTTTGTATACGTACATCTACATATATATATATATATATATATATAGAGAGAGAGAGAGAGACACACACACACATTTTATATGACATATCAGTGTCTTGCTTGGATTTAATGATAACAATAGTGTTATTCTAAGTCATGTTTCATTCTTTGTTTTCTTTTGTTGGAATGATTGCACCATTTTCTTATGTACTATTTTATATGAAAAATGTTAAATAAAAACTGTGACCACTACACCATTTGGCTTTATAAATGAATGCACATATGACAGAAACATTTAAAGGTACTTTCTGTTGTGAAATTTTAAGAACGTCAATACATCAGCAGTGACCAGTACTTTCACAGTCACACATTAAAAAATGGCGGAAAACATTTTTTTAATTCTTAATTTCACAAAAGTGTTTCATATAGCCTTATTGTTTGAAAACACCCCTACAACATTAGAACAAAGTACAGGTATTCTGTAGGGTTTACTTTAAAACATTGAAATTTCATAACATTGAAATTCAAAACATTGAGACCATAACATTGAAAATGCCAAACAGTGAAAACCCAAAACAACGAAACCTTAGAACACTGAAACTTTGCTTCATAACATTGAAAACTACAATGCACATGTAAATAACATCCCCTCCATCTATAACAATACCAAACTAACAAAATTAAATATGCCAACACCAAGATCGCACTACAGTGGAACAAAAATTAATTTCCTAACCTCACTGTATTGCAATCACCATACAGAATGTAAACATATGGATGTGCTGTTTTCATGGAAGTTAAGTTAGTGGTCTGAGAAGTGCTGGTAGAAGTGAATAGGGGAAAAAGTGTTTATTTCACCAATCTGTACATGTTTTTAGGCCCTACAGGTAAATGATTTAGACATTATATTTTTGTGAACTTCTTGTCTACTTCTGGTGTGGTTTCCATTTCTGCTTGACACCAATATGCTTATGCTAAACTAAGCAGGGAAGTCATCTTAGTGTTGTTCTTTTCATGTTTCAAAACTTTCACTAAGTTTGCATCTGATGAGGTCAGCAAATATGTATGCAGTCCTACTCTTGCAGATCTATACATGTAATCATTTTCAAGGAGGCCCATACCTCCTTCAGACTGATGGATATATAATCTTAGTATACACTGATTTTTATGTATCACTTGATAAATAAGAAACATTTATCTTGGTTTCTTATCCAATTGATCCAGTACCTCTTGGGACCAGGCAATCATACCAAAACTGTAAGTTAGAACAGGAACAGCAAATCGGTTTATAGCTTGAACTTTATTCCTAAATGCCAGGGCTGTTTTCAGCAATAATTTTAATCTTCTAAAGTATTCATTACTGAGTTTTTTTTTCACATTTGTTCATGTTTTATTGTCGATCCATCATCAATTACTAAATATTTATACACTCCCTCCTGCTCAAGTTCTTTTTTTATCACATTCCTGTCCCAGACTGATATTTTTTTGTGTTGTATCTTTCTTGCTTTAAATGTTACTTTACATATTTATCGAAAACAAATGACAGTCTTATATCAACTGAGAAAGTTTTAACCTCTTCCCGTTGTGCTTTCAGCTCCTCATCTAAAGAATTAAACATCATCCAGAAAAAGAAGATGAGAAATCTTCACACTTTGTTGTTTTCTGGGGACCAAACTGTAACCATAACCTAATCTGTTAAGTAGACAGCTTAATGGGTTAAAGACAAGACAGAAGAGCAACAGTGACAGAATGTCACCCTGGAATATCCACCTTTGAATTTTTATCCCTGGGTAAATCATTTGTCATTTATCATGGCTTATCTGCAAACTGGTTTGCCACTGTTTCATGGTTACTGTAATGTAATTGTTTAATGTAGGGTGAATTTTATATATCTGTAAACATTTCTTTACCCTTGAATGTGGGATGCTGTCAAATGTTTTTTTTTTTTTTTGCGATCTAGCCATGCCATACTTAGATTCTTCCCCTTCTCACAACTCTCCATTATGATTTTATTTGACAACAAATGATACTTTGTTCCATATCTTTTTCATTACCCTTTTGTTTTATTTATATGATCAAGTTTTCTTCTAAATGACTAAAAACTCTGTCAGCATCAATTCCAGTATATAGTTTATTCATTGTTGGAAGACATGTTATTGGTATATTTGTATAATAGCTTGCAGGTTCACTGTTAAATAGGTGACTCATTATTCCTGCTGTTAACCAGGTTGGTACTTGTCTGGGGTGCACATATAAGTAGTCCTTACGCAGGGCTACATTTTCTTGTAACAATGTTAATACTTTTAACCAGAAGTTAGGTACTGTATCTGGGCCTGGGATTTTTCAGTTAGGAACTTTTCTTATTTTTATTTCAATTTCTCTGGCCGTTACTTGAACCCATTTCATATCCTGTACATTTAAGCTTCTTCTTGTTTCTTTTTCTACTTTTATCTATTCAGCATCATTGTTCGGTTCTTCTGAGTCTTTATAGATAGTTCTCCACAAGGTGGATATTTCTTCTTTTTTGGTGGTGTTTCTATTTCTTTTGCTTTGTTTCCCAATTATCTATAAAACTTTTTTGGATCATCAATGATTTGATTATTTTGTACTTTTCCTTTATATTTATCTGCATATCTTCTAAGGTTTTTTGCCTGTGCTGATATCTTTAGTTTATTATTTGCAATAGCGTACATTAGATTCTGGTCTGTTTAAATTCTGCGTGTTGCTTTTATCACACCTAGCTTTCTAAGTATTTTTGGTGATTTGTTTCCACTTCTACACTCTCCTAACAGTGGTACTTCTTGTCTTATTTGCTTTACAGTTTTTTCTATTCGATCCTTCCATGATGGCCTTTGATTTCTTTCATTCCTTCCCATTGTTTCCCTGTACTTTTTGTGGTAAGACTTTATTTTGCTGCACATTAATATATCTTCTTTACCCCTGTTATATCATATGAATTTCTGTTTATAGTCTTGATTATTGTGTTCATTTGTTTTATCAAACTTTTTTGGGTCTTATTGACTGTCTGTAATCTATTCCATTCATCAATCTTAATATAACTATCCATCGCTATTAAATCAAACAACTCTTCCTTTAGACCTTTTTCTTCTAAACTGAGGCTCCTGGCAAAGGCTCTTGCCTCCCCCATTGTGCCTGTTTTAGCCAATGTCATGAGGTCAAAATTACCAATATGAAAACTTCATCAAAATGTAAATTAAAGGTCATGCTGCTAAACAGTTAGGAGTCTAAACATGAAACTGCACTCATTGCAAGCATTCTTAACCCTGGAAGATGCTGACATTTGTCAGTCACAGAAACCTGGTTCACAGCTGTAGTGAGCACCCCGGCCATACCAGGTTACTCATCCTATCATAGATTCAGACCCCAAACTGTGGACAGCAAATCAAAAGGAGGTGCAATATATATATAAAAGACATACACATCTCCAGGTTTGTCAAACAGTATGACTCACAGGAAACACTCCAGGTGCAGTTAACAATTAACAAGATCTTTATTCAAATCATAGCTAGCTATAGGCCTCCAACTTAGACTCAAGGTGCCCACCCCACCTATCTGGACCTATGTGAATCTATCAAAATTCTACCCTTTACCCTGATATTGGGCGACTTTAAGTATCCAACCATAGACTGGAAGAAATACTCATGCCAAAGCACATATGCCCAAAGATTCCTTGATTTTTTCAATGCAAGTGCCTTCGATCAAGTTGGTCGACACCCCACAAGAGGTGAAAATATCTTGGACTTGTTATTAACCCCCATGAGTAACCACTGCAGCATCTCTACAGTGCCATCATCTCTGGTAAGATCCAACCACAAAGTGGTCACTTTGGAAGTCACCACCTCCACCAATCCCCCCCCCCCCCCCAGCTAGAGTCAAACAAAAAAACTTCTCCAAAGCTGATTACAACCTCCTGAGGGCAGGTATAAACAGCTTCACAGCCCCCTCCCCCTCCATAGTAACTGGCACATATGTCCAAACCTACACCAAAGTACTATATGAGCATTCATATAGCTGCATGGAATCGGGAATATGTGTCAGGACAAAATCCTCCTCCTCAAGGAAGTGTAAACCTGTCTGGTGGACATCTGCAATAAATAAACTCTATAATAAAAGGAAAAAATTGCTGTCCAGGACCAAGAAGGAGCAGGTACCTAATTGTAAGCAATCTTTCTTTAGTCTGAACAATGCAAATATGAACACTAGTTAAATCCTCCAGAGCAAACTTCCAGTCCAGTCTTGCCACATCTGCTAAAGACAATCATAAGACCTTCTTCACATATGTTCACAATCTTAAAGGAAGCACCCAGATCTACTCAGAACTGGCCGTAGATATAGACAACTTGCTGGCAGACAGGTTCAGTGAAAACTTAACCCCTCTGTCCCCCATCAGTAAATCAGGACACATCCCCCTTACATACCCACCTCCTCTTATCTCTAGGGAGTAAGTTATTACTTCTCTCTCAAAGGCAAAAAAATGCAGCCTCCATGGGACCCAATAACATCCCAGGCTGCATTCTACATGAACTCAGGCAGGAACTTGCAGCACCATTAGGCACCCTACTCAACCCAAAGCTTGATTACCAGCTTTGTCCCAGCTGAGTGGAGAACAGCCACTGCCATCCCTTTGCACAAAGATGGAGCGTCCACCGATTCAGGAAATTACAGACCCATTAGCCTAACTAGCCTGATCTGCAAGGCCATGGAGTGGATTATCATGGACCTCATTAACGAGGACATTGGCAACCTCCAAACACTGACCCCACACAATTTGTTTTCATCAAGGGGAGGTCATGGCTGTTAAATTTGATTGACCTCTTTGAGGCAGTCACCAAAGCCATGGAAGAGGGGAAGACGGTGTACACCACCAACCTTGTCCTGGACAAAGCCTTTGATACTATTCCCCACTCTGGTATAATAGATAAACTCTCTCAACTAGGTATCAATCCATATATTACCAGATGGGTAGCAAATTGGCTCACTGATAGAACCCACGTAGTCAAAATAGGGGAAGCCACCTCAAACAGTAGACCCATAATGAGCAGTGTACCCCAGGGATCTGTCTTGGAGCCTCTGTTGTTTGGGATATACTTTTTCTGAGGTGCAGGCCAAAACTAGTTGGCTATGGCTCACCGGATTTGCAGATGACTGCAAGATAGGTGCTGTCATAAATTCATCTAGTGATGTGGACAACTTGCAAGAGGGTCTCACTCAAACAAATAACTGGTGCTAGAAACATGGCTTCAAACTAAATCCCCAAAAAATGCATCATTATCCCCTTTGGGGAGAGTGACATCCCCACAAATTATCACATTAATAATAAGGTCCTAAGCCCCCATTCAATCGTGGGGGACTTGGGCATCCAGGTTGATAGCAAACTGACTTTTGCCCACCATATTGCCTCCTTTGTACAGAAAGCTTTTTACATGGCACACCTCATTAGTGAGGGTATCTCATCCAGGGACAAGGTTGTCATAACATCTCTGTATTTTACCCTTATAAGACCCATTATTGAGTACAATGCCCCTTTCAGCATGTACCTCACAAAGCACATGCAGCAGCTTGAGAGACCACAGAGGTTCCTCACCAGGAGAATCCAGGGCATCAAACATCTACCCTACACAGATAAGCTAAAGGTCATGTCCCTCTACTCAGTTTCCTACAGACTACTCAGCGGTGACCTTTGTCTGGCATACAAAGCAATCTCAGACCCCACCTTGATGGGACTGCTGCATATCCACAAGTCAAGCTCCAATCAAGTAACCAGCATGTGCATTCTCAACCTGGTTTGTGGCATCGCTAGGACTTGTTAGTAGGACAGATTTGTATCCCAGAGTCTTCCCCTTTTGTGGAATATACTCCCTCTAATCATCAAGCAGAGTACCTCATTAACCCTTTTTAACTGCAACCCAGATAACTGGATGGGGAACAGAAAATACACCCCTCGGATTCCACCTGTGTGCCTGCTGGACAGTGGCATAGAGTACCGACTTGTTGGAACATGGGCTAAATTTTTGGCTAGGCTTATAAGGGCCTCAGGGCCAATAGCCTAGCAACTTCCTATGATCCTATGGTATATTCTTTATTCTGCATTTTCTGCAGGCATTGTACAGAAAGTTCCATAACATCTTCCTGTGAGATATTTTCTCCAGCTGCATCCCATGGCATCCTTTCATATAGGAACTCACTGGCCTATCACTTCACAACACTGACTACATCAGAGTTGCCACTATTTCCTTTCCTCTCCCTTACTGTGCAACTCCAACTGACCTTTTGCACTGATTTCCTACTAAACGCTCTAGACTATCCTCATGTGTAAATGATTAGATGCTTCCTTTTCCACCTGTTTCACCTTAATTTGGGGACTCACTCTTCCTTTGTGCTGTGATGTCACCAGTTCAGTTCACTTCAGTTCATTTCCTTTATTTGTACCCTTAATTAAATTTAGTTTACAGTCGCAGAGTTAGTGTTGATCACAAAACATTCTTTTAAACATATAACATACATTAATTTAACAAAAACATTAAAACATGACTTTAAAGGCAACACGTTTAAAGACAGGGAGTTTACATTCTATATTGCACATCTCCACATCCTATATTGCACATATTTACTAATTTAAAGTGCCATCATTATGCCTATTTATTTTGCTTTTCAAAACAGATATTTTCAATCAGACAAAAAGCCGGGATTTCATAATGCTACAAATGTGGATTATTCTTTAAATTCAATACATTTGATATTAATTTGAGCAATAATTACCAGAATAAAACTATTCTTATACCATTTTGTTTTACACATTGGGAACAAATACCTTCTTCCAGATGAAAGAATAATTGAACTAGTTATTTTTTCCAATATTCTAGAATATAGAGACGTAAGGTTCAGTTGTAGTATAAGGAGATGAGGTGCATGGCAAAGAGAGAGGTGGTGAAGGCTAAGGATAAGGTGTATGAAGAGTTGTATGAAAGGTTGGACACTAAGGAGGGAGAAAAGGACCTGTACCGACTGGCTAGACAGAGGGACCGAGCTAGTAAAGATGTGCAGCAGGTAAAGGTGATAAAGGATAATGAGGGAAACATACTCACAAGCAAGGAGAGTGTGTTGAGGAGATGGAAAAAGTACTTTGAGGAGTTGATGAATGAAGAGAATGAGAGGGAGAAAAGGTTGGATGATGTGCAGATAGTGAATCATGAAGTGCAGTGGATTAGCAAGGAGGAAGTAAGGATAGCTGTGAAGAGGATGAAGAACGGAAAAGCTGCTGGTCTAGATGACATACCTGTGGAAGCATGGAGGTGTTTAGGTGAAATGACAGTGGAATTTTTAACTAGATTGCTTAATGAAATCTTGGAAAATAAGAGGATGCCTGAGGAATGGAGAAAAAGTGTTTTGGTACCGATTTTTAAGAATAAGGGTGATGTGCAGAGCTGTAGTAACTACAGAAGGATTAAACTGATCAGTCACAGCATGAAGTTATGGGAAAGAGTAGTGGAAGCTAGGTTAAGAAGGGAGGTGATGATTAGTGATCAGCAGTATGGTTTCATGCCAGGAAAGAGCACTACAGATGTGATGTTTGCTCTGACAGTGTTGATGGAGAAGTACAGAGAAGGTCAGAAGGAGTTGCATTGTGTCTTTGTGGATTTAAAGAAAGCATATGACAGGGTGCCTAGAGAGGAGTTGTGGTAGTGTATGAGGTAGTCGGGAGTGTCAGAGAAGTATGTAAGAGTGGTACAGGATATGTACGAGGGTAGTGTGACAGCAGTGAGGTCTGCTGTGGGAGTGACAGATGCGTTTAAGGTGGAGGTGGGATTACATCAAGGATCAGCTCTGAGCCCTTTCTTATTTGCAATGGTGATGGACCGGTTGACAGATGAGATCAGACAGGAGTCCCCGTGGACTATGATGTTTGCAGATGACATTATGATCTGTAATGAGAGTAGGGAACAGGTGGAGGAGACCCTGGAGAAGTGGAGATATGCTCTAGAGAGAAGAGGAATGAAGGTCAGCAGGACTAAGACAGAATATATGTGTGTGAATGAGAGGGAGGATAGAGGAATGGTGAGGATGCAGGGAGTAGAGGTGGCGAAGGTGAATGAGTTTAAGTACTTGGGATCAACAGTTCAGAGTAATGGTGAGTGTGGAAGAGAGGTGAAGAAGAGAGTACAAGCAGGATGGAGTGTGTGGAGAAGAGTGTCAGTAGTGATATGTGACAGACGAGTACCAGTAAGAGTGAAAGGGAAGGTCTACAAGAGGGTAGTGAGACCAGCTATGTTATATGGGTTGGAGACAGTGGCATTGCCAAAAAGGCAGGAGTCAGAGCTGGACATGGCAGAGTTAAAGATGTTAAGATTTGCACTGGGTGTGACGAGGATGGACAGGATTAGGAATAAGTTTATTAGAGGGTCAGCCCAGGTTGGAAGGTTTGGAGACAAAGCCAGAGAGGCAAGATTATGTTGGTTTGGACATGTGCTGAGGAGGGATGCAGAGTATATTGGGAAAAAGATGCTAAGGATGAAGCTGCCAGGTAACAGGAAAAGAGGAAGGCCTAAGATAAGGTTTATGGATGTGGTGAGAGAGGACATGCAGGTGGTTGGTGTGACAGAGCAAGATGCAGAGGCAGGAAGAAATGGAAACAGTTGATCTGCTGTGGCGACCCCTAACAGGAGCAGCTGAAAGAAGAAGGTTCAGTTGTTGTTCTCCAATCAACCTACTTGTCCATTTCACAGTCTGAGTGAATGAATTCTTATTTTTCATAGACAGATATTTATAACATGGTACCAAAGAAAATGATAGAATTGTTTCAATGAAATCATGGTAAATAAGATCATATTTTTTATCCATGTGTAACTGGGGCAATTTTCTCAAGCAAAACAGTCTTTGATGTCCTTTTTCTACACACATCTTCACAATTTTCCTCAAAATTCAACTTTGAATCTATAATTGTCGCAAGATATTTATAAGATTGTAGACTGTCAACAAACTGACCATTTAGAACTGTTACTTCATGTGTATGTGCATATATTCTAAAATCAGTTATCATATATTCAGTTTTAGATACATTTAATGAATAAGAGTCATCACACCATTTAACAAAATCAGTAATAACGGCACACCATGACTATTCTCGTTATCTTTAAGCTGATGAAGTACAACAGCATCATCTACATATTTCAAAACAGTCCTGTTTTCATGCATACTCCTGCACATGTTTGCATAAAGAATAAACAACAGGGCTGAAAGTACACATCCTTGTGGAGCTCCAGCTGAAGAATACACTAGATCAGACAAAGTTGTATTTACTCTAACCTCTTGTGTTCTAGTAGTTAAAAAAAAATCCAGAATCTACCCCATAAGATGGTTTCTGGCCCAGAAATCATAGTTTATTGGCCATTTGTGCAGTTTTTCCATCTCTTTCAACTTTCTTGTCTAAAAGCCGAAGTTTGAGCTTGTTTTCTGCCTTTCTTGTAGCTAGTCTAGTCCAGATACAGTTTTGCTGTATCTAGGACTGTTTACAACCTTCTGAGTCCTCCAAGTCTTTCTGTGTTGAGGGAAGCTTTCAAGAGGAGTGGTGTCTGGCCCATAAATTGTAGTTTATTGGCTATTTTGGCAGTTTTTTCCATCTCTATTAACTGTCTGGTTGAAAAACCCACATTTATGCTTGTTTCCCACTTTTCCTATAACTAATCTAGTCTAGATACAGATTTGCTATATCTAGGACTGTTTGTAAGCTTCTGAGCCCCCCAAGCCTTTCTGTGTTGGAGGGAAGCCTTCTAGCTTGTCAGTGGGAATGGTAAGCACAAGGTAGTCTATCTACCACAAGAGAAGTGGTTTCTGACCCAGAAATTGTCATTTATCGGCTGTTTGGGCAATTTTTTCCATCTCCTTCAGCGTTCTGGTTTTAAAAGCCCGGGTTTGCAGTTTTCCCACCTTTCCTGTAACTAGTCTATTCCAGATACAGATTTGCTGTATCCAGGACTGTATGTAAGCTTCTGAGCCCACCAAGCCTTTCTGTGTTGGAGGGAAGCCTTCTAGCTTATCAGTGGGAGTGGTAAGCACTAGGTAACATATCTACCACAAGGGGAGTGGTTTCTGGTCCAGAATTTGTAGTTTATTGGCTGTTTGGGAAGATTTTCCATTTTTTTTTTCAACTTTCTGGTTTTAAAGCCCACATTTGCACTTGTTTCCTGCCTTTCCTGTAACTAGTATAGTCCAGATACAGATTTTCTGTATCCAGGACTGTTTATAAGCTTCTGAGAGGTGGCAAAGTCTGCTCTTCAATTTTTCCCTTAGATCTGCTAGTTCTCTCCTTTCCTGCACTTTTACTAGCTTATTAGTCTAGCACTTTACCATGCCAGACTTCTTGTAGCAATTATTGTAGCACACATAAGTGCTACCAGCACTAAACATTCTACAAGGAAATAGCTCCAGTACTTATTATTAATGCCCTATTCCATGGTAGTACAGCGGTAGCATTGTTACCTCACAGCAAGAGGTTCTCCCGTTCGATTCTCGCCTTGGCTTGGGAGTGCCTTCTGTATGGAGTCTGCATGTCCTCCCTGTGGTTGCGTATCATTCGAAAAACATGTGTGTGTAAATGGGGGTGCCTTCGTTAAAGGTTGGGCATTGAGCTGGCACCTCAGCATTTCATAAAAATCTACTGCCAATCATTAGCGGACCGGAGTTCCGCTGTGGTGACCCCTTACCGGGAAAAAGCCGAAATACAAACAACAACTTATTAATGCCCTCCCCTCCAGGCATGTCTAAAGATCAGTTCTCTGTGCTTTTCCTATTAACCTAGTGAACTTGAGGATCCTGAGACAATGTAGCAACTGCCTCATATGTACTGACAACCCTCTTCTCTTATCTTCCAACACTCAGACTTGCGAGAGATGCACTTATATATCCAAATTGGAAGCCACACACTCTCCAGACAAGACCAAAATAGCTCGTCAAGAGAAGAAGTTCATCAGGTACACCACACCACATGGAACACATAGCCCTCCACAACACACACCAGTACTGCCCTCAAATAAAAACACAAACCACACACCCACCTTTGTGGAGGTTCTCAATAAAAATCTACCAAAACAGCAAAGACATCCAAGGCAGAAATGCACTTCACCACCACAACACAACACTAATCTTCAGACACATAACTCTCCTAAACAGTGTGCCACTCAACCAAAGCCCCCTAAGGCAAAACAGCATGCCCAACACACTAGTCATAGGTGACTCAATAGTGAGGCACACTGATGTCCCACTCACAAGGTTGAATAAGGAGAAAGTAACAGTCAGCTGCCTGTCAGGTGCCATGATCCACCACATAACACACGCACTTAGGTCCCTCAACAACAGGTACAAATATGACTCTGTCATTGTACATGTGGGTGTGAATGACCTGAGATGTACCTCCCTGGACTACATGAAAAGAGACATGGAGGAGCTCTCGGATTATGTAGCCCAGGTGGGTATGATCCTAGCCCCAAACAGCATCCTACCATCACCCAGAATGATACCACAGTACAAGCAGAAAATGATTGATTTCAACAATTGGCTAAGTTTCTAGTGTCATTCTAAGGGGATCCATTGTCTGTCTACCTGGGATGACATGATTGACAGACCTCGATGTTTTGCCAGAGATGGCCTGCATCTGTCACCTCCGGGCTTCCGGATACTGGCCAAAGCTCTTGCCACCCCTATAGTGCCTTTTTAGGCAGTGATCCAAAGACCAAATTACCACTGTAAGAGTTACAAACAAATGCAATCTGAGGGTCATGCTGCTCAACGCTAGAAGTCTAAATCTAAAAATGCTCTCACTCGAACCACTCCTTAAAATGGAGAACATCGACATATGTGCTGTAATAGAGACCTGGTTCAAGGCAGCAGAAAGCACCACTGCACTACCAGGCTACATCTCATTCCACACCTTTTGGGCCCAGAACTTGGACCGAAGCTCCAAAAGCGGTGGTGTTTCCATATTCATAAAAGATGTGCACACCTCCATACTGGTAGCCCAACATAACACATCATTTTCATACTGGGTGACTTCAACTACCCCTCCACTAACTGGGAAAACTACTCATATACCAATACACTTGCCCAATGTTTCCTGGAATTCATTAATTCCAATGCCCTGGACCAGCTGGTTCTTACCCCCACTAGAGGTAGCAACATATTTGACCTGGTCATTACTAACATGGGTGACCATTGCTCCACAACAATAGTCAACTTCTGCCTGGTTAGATCCAACCACAAACTAATCACCTTGGAAATCCACCCCCCCCCCCCAAAGGTAACCACCATGAAAAACTTCTCCAAAGCTAACTTTGGGCTCCTAAAAAACAGGGGTCGCTAACTTCACTGCACCCATGTAAATGGAGAATAGTTGCATGACTGCCAAATCATACACCAATGCACTGTATGAACACGTACACAAATGCATGGATCTCGCCATACCCAATAGAACCAATACACTCTCCTCCAAAAAAAGGAAGCCAATCTGGTGGTCCCCTGCCATAAACAAACTCTACAACAGAAGGAGGAAACTGATGCAGAATTAGGTGAAGTCCCGAGACTGTAAAAACTCCCTTATCAGCCTCAACAAAAAGTTGAGATCCCTCATCAAATCCTCTAAAGCTAGTTATGGAAACAGAATGGCAGCAGATAGTAAAGACAACCACAAGGCCTTCTATAGTTATGTCAATAATCTCCACAGCAGTACACAGATTTGCTCTGAGCTACTGCACAATGGTACATCCTATACCAAGCCAACAGATATTGCTAATATACTGGCTGACAGATTCAGTGCCAACTTTACCCCTCTCTCCCCCAAAGAACTAATCACAATACCAGTAGACTGCCAGGCCCCCAGTATTACTGCTGCACAGGTTAAAACAGCACTGTCCAAGGCCAAGACTGCAGCTTCTATGAGACCTGACAATATACCCTGGCTGTGTTCTACATGAACTACAGAGTGAACTGGCATCTCACCTGTGTGCCCTGTTCAGTCGCAGCCTCACCTCAGGCTTTGTCCCTACTGAATGGTGCAATGCTGTAGTCATCCCTCTCCACAAAAGAGGAGCGACTACCGATCCTGGGAACGATTGCCCCATTAGCCTGACAAGTCTGATATGCAAAGCTATGGGAACGCATCTTCATGGACCTAATAAACATGGATATAGGGAATCTCCAAACTCTGGATCCCACACAGGTTGGTTTTGTGAAGGGCAGATCATGCCTGCTGAACTTGGTCAACTTCTTTGAGTCAGTCACCAGAGCTGTGGATGAAGCAAGGTGGTTCATACAGCCTACCTTGATCTGGGCAAGGCCTTTGATACCATTCCCCACTGAGGAATCATAGAAAAACTCACTAAGTTAGGCACCAACTCCTATATCACTAGGTTGATTGCAAACTGGCTCACAGATAGAACCCACAGTATGAAAGTAGCTGACTCCAAGTCAGACTGCCGACTAGTCATCAGTGGAGTCCCACAGTGATTGGTCCTGGGTCCTCTTCTGTTTGGTATCTACTTCTCTGAAATTCAAGCCAACATGAAGGGACTCTGGCTAACAACTTTCGCAGATGATTGCAAGTTGGGAGCCATTATTAACTCCCCAAGTGATGTTGACATCCTAGAGAAAGGCCTCAATGAGACCAACGACTGGCGTCAGAACCATGGCCTTAAGCTCAATGCCAAAAAATGTGCCATCATCCCCTTTGGGAAAAACTCAGTTCATAGGGGTTGGGAGGGTGGCCTAATGGTTAAGGTGTTTGCCTTACAAACACAAGGTGCAGGGTTTGAGTCTCACAAGGGATAATTGGCTAGGCTTAAAAATGGCTCGCAAGGGCAGTTAGCTTAGTACTAACCTATGAACCTATGAACCTATATGAATTACCACATCGACAGTAATCCACTGAACACAGAAGATGTCATAAGAGATCTGGGAACACAGGTTGACAGCAATTTCTCTTTTGACCACCACATTGCCACTGTGGTCAGAAAGTCGTTCTATTTGGCACATCTCATTACTAAGAGTTTTGCATCCAGAAAGAAAGAGGTCATTGTCTCCCTCTACTCTTCTCTCATTAGGCCAGTCATCGAGTGCAATGCCCCATTTGGCATGTACCTCACTAGACACCTGCAATAACTGGAGATGCTGCAAAAGTACCTCACAAAGAGGATCCTAGGCCTTAAACACTTGTCCTATATAGACAGACTCAAAAAACTCCAACTATTCTCTGTCTCTTATCGCCTACTCAGAGGTGATCTCTGCTTGACTTACAAAGCCATGTCTGACCCAGCTCTTTTAGAAATGCTACATCTAAAGAAATCCCAATCCCTCTGCACCACACACTCAAGAGACCTCAACTTCATTACCACAATCAACAGAACATGGTGGAGGGGCATCTTCATAACCCAGAGACTGCCCATGCTATGGAATAGACTTCCCAACCATGTCAAATAGAGCACCTTACTGGTCCTCTTCAAGAGAAATCTTGATGAGTGGATGGGAAATAGAAAATTGACCTCGGGGATCACTCCAGTGGCTCTATTCAACAGAGGCACTGGGAACCAAGGTTGGGTGGCATGATGCCAGGGTAATCCTATGGGCTAGGCTTGTAAAGGCTCCAGAGCCATTAGCCTAGTACACACCTATGAATCTATGAACCTATAAATCAAACAGTTTTTACAATCTGCCAATCAAAACTTCTTGAATCATATTAAAGGCAGAAAAAAAAAAGCAATAAGCAAAATCCTGACATGTGGCCAATTATTTTCCAGATATTTAACAAGTAAATTAAGTAAGGTAATTGTTGCATCTGGTACACCTCCATGTGGCTTATAGGCAAATTGCATAGGATTGAGCACATGCTCTGTTTTCTTTAAAATTTCTAACTTTACCAACCTTTCAAAAGTTTTCATTACAATTGATGTAAGAGCTACCAATGTAAAAATCATTAAGATTTTTTGGACATTTCTGTTTTACGACTGGAACTATCAAAGCATCTTTCCACACCTTACGTACATGCTGTGTCTGTAATGCTCTAATAAAGACATAATGAAGAACAGAACTTAATTCTCTTTGCACAAGTTTTAAGTACACAATCATAAAGATTATCAGTTCCGCCACTTTTCCTTAATTTTCTTGAAAGCAATGCTTTTTTTACCTCGTTTTGATCTATACCAGAATATTGATTCTAAGTTGTTCCTTCAAATCATGTATGTCATTACTAAAATCAAAAATATCAAAATGATTGAAAAAATAATTAAGGGCATTGGCAAAGTCAAAGTTTGTATCCCAGCCATCTGTGATTATCTGGCTAGTATTATTTGATCTCTGAAAATGCTGCTATAGTTTTTATACTTTACCATACAGATCCAATATTACCACATACATCTTACCCTCTAACTCAGTTTTATATTTTTTTGTTCTGATCTTAAAACTTCTATTTTCTGGTCTTTAGTGGTTGTATACAATTCTAACATATTTCCATCCTTAAAAAGCCTTTTTATTTTTCTTTATACTAGCCTTAACAGATTTGTCTACCCATGGGTTATTTGGGCAAACTTTAACTTGCTTACATGGTACAATCATATCCCCACAAAAAACAATATAGGAGTTAACTTCTTTACATGGTACAATCATATCCTTACAGAAAAACAATATAAGAACATATCACATCAACAAAATTGACCAAATCATCGCCACAAGCTTGTTTAAACACATCCTAATCAGTACAGTCATAACATTCCTGTAGATGCCATACCGACAAATTTGTTTTATTGCTTTCTTCTCTACCTTCTCCCTCTTCAAACCCATTTTATACATTGGTAATAAGTGCACACAGTTATGATCTGCCAAATAAAGATAATGGGAATGCTTTATACACAACTTTTTTCAACCCATAACAAAGATCTATTGTCTTATATTGCCTTGTTGGACAAGAAACATATTGATAAAAATTAGCAAGTGTCGTTGTAAGACAAACATGATTAAAGTCACCCAATATAAAATTTGGCACCTCAAGTGAAATCATCTGTAATTTTTGTATTACATCAAAAATATTATTTGCGGCACAAGTAATGTTTGCTTTTGGATGATATATACTACTGTTATAAAGAATTATGGAGATTCTCATGGCAAGTAAAAAGGACATAATGACACTGATAGAAGCTCAACATCTGATGTACAAATATGTCACAAAGTTGCAGTATCATTTATTCAAATATAAGCATACCCCAGCTCCTTGAGTTTTCCTCGTTGATTCAGCTCTTCGATCCAACCGAAATGGCACTCCAAAAACATCAATAAACAAATCATCATCCTGATCATACTCTGTAAGCCAAGTTTCCATAAAGGCCAAAATACAGCAGTCTTTAAAGTCTTTCTGATAATGAACATTCCCTTGAAGCTTATCAATCGTATTTTTCAGACTGAATATTTTCCATGATCATTAAAGGCAAAGGAATTCATTTAAACCACTGTTTCTTCAGACACAGTCTAACAAACCCTCTTTTACCTCACTTCTTCTTATTGTTCCTCATTGTACTATTAATCTCTTTAGCATGTCTTAAAATGTCATCCAGTAACTGTGGTACAAATACTTTTGTACAAACTGCATTTGCACAGTTCAGTCCCAGCAACACTTCCTTGGTATATCGTATCTTGCCTTCCTGATGTGCAACTCAATTAACTCTACAAATAAATATGAATACGAACTAAAACAAAGCACTTAAAACAATAAAATAATTAAAATCCATTAAAGAAAAAAAAAAACAACATCACCAACATAAAGACACACAAGATGCCAAATGCTACTCTCCCACTGCCGGTCACTGCATGTGCATGGATTTTCTACACTAAATCCTTCACTTCACAAGTAATCCATAACTTCAGTTTCTATTTCTTTAACTTCTCCATTACTTATCCTCTTTTCTACTTTCCCCATTTGTTTTCTTATTTTTTTTGTATTGTAAAATTTTCCATATGCCTTTGCCTGTATTTCTCTTCAAATATCTCTGGTGCTGCTTTTTGTATTGATTAGTTTTGGTTTCTCCTTTGCATAAAAATTGCACCACATTAACTCTCGTTTTCTTTCCTATGTCCATATTTCTTTTCCAGATGTCTCCTGCTCAACCTGTTTCTCCTTAGACTCCTCCTGATTAGCTGTTTCTCTTCAGTATTTACCTCTGTCATCTACAGCTGAAACTCACAAAGCACAGAAGGGTCAGTGGGAAAAGAAGCACTACAGAAGCATCTGCTTACTCATATACATAGGTTCATAGGTGTGTACTAGGCTAATGACCCTGGAGCCTTTCCTTTACAAGCCTAGCCCATAGAAGTGCCCTGGCATCATGCTGCCTGCCATTAGTTCCCAGTGCCTCTATCAAGTAGAGCCACTGGAGTGATCCCCCATTGTCAAGTGAATCATGTTGGGCTCAAACCACCATCCCTTATGATATCAAGTAGATAACGCTTCGATGAACATTGACCACTCCTGTCACTGCAACTTCTACCTACATCTGCAGCCCAGCCATGCTGTGCATTGAAGCAACTGTACACAACAAGGCTATAGCGAAAGTAGAATGGAGACCTATACAGTGCCAGTCCTTAAAAAAGACTATCCATTATTGTCTTTCCCACCCAGCTTCAACCTGTAGTTTATTGGATCCAACTGAGATTCAAATCAGACATTCTAGAATCTTCTGTCTCTGATTTTCACCTCCTCTACCCAATGTACCCTGCTCTCCCCTTCTCTTCTCAGATCTCATTTGCCACTTTAGAGAGCACATTGTTGTCTGTGAGCTCTACTCAACAGAACACTTTTGTGCTGTTTATAGTCTTATCGTTGGTATCCAATACCCTAGTTTTAGTGTTTAGATAGTGCAGGTTTCAGTGTTAGGGTTTGTTAGAATTTTTCTTCGTGTGTTTGTTTGCTCTGTCTGGGGATTCCTGCTTTTTCCCTTAGTTCTGTAAAAAAAAATTCTTAGGCGTGTTCAGTGTGTAAGAATTTTTTTCTTATTACCTTACATTTTTCATCTACTGTTGTTATTATAGGGTGTTAGGTAGTGAGGTAGTTAGGTAGCTAGGTCTTTTGTTGTTATTAGAGTTAGGTGCGTACTTGATTGTGTTTACTGTTGTTTTCTGCTGTGCTTGTAGAGATGGATAATAAGAAAGAGAAAGGGTTTAAGAAATGCATGCCTTGCTGGTACAAATTGCCCACATAACACACCCATAATTATTGTGTCCATTGTTTGGGTGCTGCTCATTTTGAATTCAAATGTTCTGCCTGTGCTGCATTTGGGACCTGAGCTCTCAAAGAGCATTGGGTCAAGCTGTTTCTAAATGGGATGCTACCTTCATCTGCAGCTTCTTCTTCTTCCTCTTCTTCCAGTAAGATGTCTGAGAATAGGGACAGACAGCGTTCCTGAGACAAGGACCCAAAGTTCTGATCCAAGGACTGCCTCATCTGACATAGATCAGCCAGAGCTGAAGTTTCACCAACACTCAGCACTTCCATTGAAGATTCTGTCTGGCCTGACTTGCCTGTTCAGCCCTGATCACCTGGACTGCCAGAGTCAGAGATGCCTAGGTCTCCCTCCCTCAGCATTCTCAGTCCCTTCTTAGTGAAGGACTGTTCTGCTTCAGTGGGTAGGTTGCATACTCTGTTTTCATTTGTTACTCTGACACAATTCTCCTCTGATACCGATTATTTATTTATTTTTAATAATGTCGCAATATATTGTATAATGATTTAATATTATGCATATATATATATATATATATATATATATATATATATATATTTATATGGGTACCTATTACTTGATCGACAAGTCAAAACAGCGACACTCACATGTTCGACTCCACATCATCGACACTTCATAACATCGATGTTTCAGGTAAGCGATCTTCCCCCTCACAGGACCCATGGTAGCACTCGTTTCACTATTAAGAAGGTAAGGACAACGCTGTCAGGGTACATTTTGACGAATGACGTAAACCTTACGCGTTAAAAGACAGAAACGAATGCTACCATGGGTCCTGTGAGGGGGAAGATCGCTTACCTGAAACGTCGATGTTATGAAGTGTCGATGATGTGGAGTCGAACATGTGAGTGTCGCTGTTTTGACTTGTCGATCAAGTAATAGGTACCCATATATATATATTATATTATATTATATTACAGAAAAACAAGGTTTCTGTACAATCATCCACAGCAGTTTTGCAAATGCATATATATCAAGATCTATTTTCAAATGCAACTTTTGCCGACAATGGGGTTTTCATCTTTCTCCGTTCTTCTGCAACCTCAGAGTTTGTATATAAGTTCAAGGAGCATGGGTGCCCTCCTGCAAAAAAGAACGTTTTGGAAATTTGACCAAATAAGTTTTAACTAACGGCTATTGATGCACATACATTCACCGAAACTACAGCTGATGAGTCAACATGTATCCAGAACATTATACAATGATTGCCTGTAATCAGCATTCCAGATGATTATCTCTGAATTTCAGAAAAAGGCTTACAGTTTGCAGCAAATTACTGACTGCAGATCAGTCAATTACACCAGAGTGAGAAAATGTGGTTCAAAAAATAGAGCTCATTACTGGCTCACCAGCATATCTCTGAATTACACACTGGCCACCATTAGTACTATCAGAGCTGATGGCAGTAGGGTTCCCCTTATCGGCCGATGTAGCCTATTAGCAAAGGCATCCCTCTACACTCACATGCACATACACACACACACACACACACACACACACACACACACACACACACACACACACACACACACACACACACACACAGTTTTTAAGCAATCCCAATACCCCCCAACAGTTGAGAACAGTCACTCACTCACATGTTATAAAACAGAAACACATCCAGACTCTTGATTTCCTACCTAACCCCTCTAGTGCAACCACCCAGACAGACAGACAAATACACACACACACACACACACACACACACACACACACACACACACACACACACACACACACACACACACTCATGCAATTTCATTCATGCCCCTACAGACACATATACACACTAACACTCCCCACCCACATGTCTTTGCTGAATTTCCTTGTGCCATATTTTTAAGGCAGTAACTTTTTCCTGCATCAGTGAACTTTTATTCACATTTCTACGGAAGTTCATATGGTTAATTAGCATTAGATACTTCCATGGACTGCTACATTATGATATCTGCTTCTAGGCCACCATACCGACAGAGGCCCCTGTGAGTGGAAAACTTCAGCTGTGGTGCTTCACTGCTGTGGTGAGTGGAAAACTTCAGCTGTGGTGCTTCAGTGCTGTGGTGAGTGGAAAACTGATGTACTGTGGTCTAAGAATGGGAAAGGCTAACCACAATGGGAAATAGTATAGTTAATACTTGCCCCTCGTGGTATGCTTTTCTGAATCCCAGCCTATGTATTCTGTGAGAAACTGACTCATAAATCCCAAGGGCAAGACGGAAAGACATTGCCCACATTGCATGATGCTACTGTACAGCAAAAATGTAGAGAAATGGCCCATGCTTAATTCAGAGAAAACTGACTACTGCTGTAAAAGAAACAATATGTTACAGAACAAGAGAGGCAAATGGTATATAACACACATGCAAATCACACATACACACAAATACAAACAGACACACAATTGTGCATTCAGACATATAAATGGAATACAAAAAATATAAAGCATGTTGTATGTAGTCAGTCATCACTGAATCAAACTTGAGGCATGTACTGACATGAGTACAGACTTGTATGTAACATTACCATGCTTGTATTCCTAAATGTATGCCAGTAATTATGGAATGAAGCCCACAATGAAATATAAATTAAATGGCAGAGCACAGGGCATGGATATAGGTAGATATTTTTCCCAATATGATTTCTTTCTTTCTTTCTTTCTTTCTTTCTTTCTTTCTTTCTTTCTTTCTTTCTTTCTTTCTTTCTTTCTGGCATGTCTTTTCCAGCTATCAGTCCCCTTCTTCAGTCAAATAACATACTTATTCCATCAGTTGATAGCTTTAGCCAAATGACTTATTTATTGTATCAGTGTCTAGCTTTAGCAACATTTCCACCTAATGCCAAAATTCAAGCAAGGCAGGCCATTATTCAAGAGTGACTAATTTATTTATTTGTTAGCATTTGTTTACTGAAATTGTCCATCTGGGCATACACTGCCTCTATTCAGAGGAGGCCTGGGGAGAAAAGCTCCAAGTATGAATATGTGTAGAAAAGGTACAAAAATTAAATAGGAAAATTATAATGACTTTAAGCAATTTATGAGAATGTATGCAGACAGAACACATAGTAAAACATAAACAGCAGAACATATCCATAGACAAAAAAATTGTAAGCTTTTGTTGTATCTTTCAGCTTTTCCCAGTTAGGGGTCGCCACAGCGGAACTCCAGTCCGCTAATGATTGGCAGAAGACTTTTACGTACTGAGTTGCCAGCCCTAATGCACAACCTTCAACGAAGGTATGCCCATTCATGCATGTCTCCACACAGAAGACGCTTTAGCTGAGAATCGAACAGGGCAATGTCTTACTGTGAGGCAACAACGCTACCGCAGCACCATGACCACAGTTGCATGGATAAAATGTCATATATGAATATAACTGTTGTTCAAAGCAACAAAAGTGGAAGGAAAGAAGGTCATTTGCGTGACTAAACTTTTAAAAAGTGAGTTTAGAAGAAAAAAGTATTCAAGTAATGTATTGATGGAACTGATAGCTATACAGAGGTGTGCAGGAGAAGCAGAGTAAGACAGCAAGTCTGAGGGGCAACACCAGGGAAGTGGGTAGAAGCACAGCACAGGAAGTGGTTGGGTCATGCATTGGGTGTGGCAGACCAGGAAATAGCAGGGTGTAATAAAAAGTGAGATATATGGGGAGAAAAGTAGCAAGCATTAAGTAAACAAAGAAGGAAAGTAAGTGGCTTAGGGAGAAAGGATGACAGGGAAACAGGCTGTAGATATAATATATAAATAAAGTGTTCTTAGATATGGTTAGGGACAGCATAGCTTAGAAATACACTATGTGGGAGGACAGGAATTTTTGTCTATCCAGGATTTGAGCAGGAGCACAACCATGTTTTCATTCAGTAGTTTTTAACTGAGACTTGAACAATTTCACCTGAGGTATTTGTTTAAGGGCAATGGGGACAAAGTTCCAGAGTTTAGAGATGTAGAAGGAATAGACAGAGTCACCAGCAGAACTGTTTGATTTAGTTATTAGAAGTAGTTTTTAATGGAGAGGCCTGTAAGGTAAATAGTGTTGAGAGGACGGGTTTAGATTATTTGTTATGCTCTACCCCCCCACCCCCACCCCGTTCTATTCTTCCCCAGTCTTCAATTATGTCAGTGCAAATCTATGTCTGTAGGTGATAAGTAATTCCATTCTGCAATGCTTGTTGCTGACGTAGAGCTCTTAGTTTCAACATGGCTTATAATCCGCTTCCCTCACATGTGAGATAGGTGTCCCAGCAAAATATCACCTCTTCCTAGAAAGCCCCATCCAAATGCCCTGCATATTAGTGTATAATATCCAGCCAAAGGAGTTCACATTGTGTTCTTCCAATTTTCTATACACTGGAAGGAGCTGTTATGCCTCCACATGGCTGTCCATGCTGTATA
>NC_056725.1:1121892342-1121904322 GCF_019279795.1 Protopterus annectens
TAGTTGCCCACAGCTTCCACAAAAAGTGACATAAAATTATTTCAAGGTGGCATGGAAAATGAGAAAATAGAAAATAAGAGATATATCATAATTGTTAAAAAATTGTTGGCTTTCTTTGTAAGTTTGATCTATAAAACAAGAAATGTTTTCAGTGTCTCTGAAATGGGAAGGCATATTTTTGTACAATTTGCCAAAAAATCACAACATAATCTTGTGAGTTATTTAAGGGCAGAATAAATACATTTCTGGGGGAAGGGATGAGTGATATTTGTGATAACTTGCTGAAGAGTATATATGTTAAATGTATGGACTGCATTTGTCATTAATGTTTGAAAAAGCAATGTTATGATGTCACTCTTGCAGCTACTTCTGTCTTATCCCATCTGGATTGCTAAGTAATTCCTGTTCACTTGCAGCTGTTTATTACTGAAGCATGAGGTTGTCTTTTTCTTACCACTAATAAAATGAGAACTCCCTGGACATTTCTGAGAAGTACGTGAAAATTTCTATCCATCATATATATCGTATAGTATGCCTGTAATATGCCTTTCTGAAAAGTACCGACAGAATTGACAACAAACTTTGTCAGCCATGCAATGTTTACAGAAGCATATTTCATCACTTTCTGAGCTGTTGGTCTTTAAACATAAACAATGACCTCATAGAATTAAAGATGGAATTTGTCCTACAAGACATCGTTGCCTGGGTGACATACAATGTATTGCTACTTCAAAAATATTGAGATATGTCCCTTTTAAACAAGTCGTAAGTAATAACTGAAAATATGAATCCTGACAAAAAGCAGCAATACTGCAGCAGACATTTACAAATTAGTTTCATGTTGAATGCCGTCAGGCTGACCAGAAACATTGGGTTTGATTTGCTCTACAAAATAACAAGACATTACTTTGATAAATTCAGTACTAAAAATACTTGCTGTCTTGTTAGTCAAGCATAAGAAATCTGTCATACTACGCAATTCTATTTCAGTGAAAAGTTTTCTAAGTACCCTCAGTATCTCCTCAACAGTAGAATGTCAAAAAACACTTCTGCACTTTAATCTCTTCTCACTGCTACTGAGTAACTTCCTTATTTTTTTTTTCTGTATACTGTAAATATTTTTTCCTGTTTAACTACTACAATATACGTAGTTAGCTAACATTGTATATAATCTGTAAACAGTTTTATGTATAGTGGACTGTCATTATGTTGTTATGTGTCTTACTTGTGTACTTGTATATGTTTGTAACTTTGGAGCTTTTCTCCCCAGGTCTCTACTGAAAAAGGGCTTAGTCCCAGATGGACCAACCCGGTCAACAAATGTCAAATAAATAAATAAAAGTAAAAACAGTATTTAGCATGTGGTGATGTATTCTGTGGCATTTTTGAGGTTTCTTATCTCTAATGTTGTGACCCCCATTTCCATTTTCAGTTCATTCCAGTTTTAGAAATGATTTGTTAAGTACCTCGTGCAACCAATAAATCACTCTCAGCTTTAAGCACCAGAGAAAACTAATAAAAATAGTTGCACCATTAATCCCTTAATGTTTTGTTGGTGATTTAACAGGATGACACAGTTTAACATTTAATTTGGCTTAATGATGCTAATATAGCTGGGGCAAGGGTGTAACCAGGCATACACTTTGTTCTCTAAAGTGTACATTTTTTTGTGAGCATGTTAGAAACAATGGGGTTTTATCTGGCCATATTATGTTCATAACCATCTAGATTAACCTCTCATACTTTTGACGCTGTAGCTGAAAATGTTACACACAAGTTTAAAGGGGGTGATGGGCAGCAGTTTGAGTGATGCAACCAGTTTTTTAAATGCTAGGTGAGGCTGGGGTGCAACAATAGTTATCTGTGAGTACAAAGTGGAATTTACTGACTATACCCCTGAGCTGGGGCGTGTACAAAATGGAATTTACTGACTATACCCCTGAGTTGGGGTGTGGTTGAGCTAAAACCTCTCAGAAAAGATAAGGTTTTTGATGAGATTAATTTGATGCAGGACATTATTTATGGTTTTGAATGTATGCAGTTTGACAGAAGGTGGAAGGTATGTTACAGTTCAGGTGACAGGGCAGTTGTTGAGCAGATGTAAAGAAATGGCTGACAGTTTGGGTCATGGCGATTAATAGATGTGAATTGTTTTTATCTGAGTATTTGAATTCCGTCTTTAACTAGGAACAGTAGAACAGAGCTGCTGAATTTTAAAACAGTACATGTTATAGAGTATCAGTCTAGGAAGAAGTCTTAGTGCTTGAGATAGTTCACTACATACAGTATGTGTTGAGTTGAATGAGAACAGCTCTGGTTATGGTCAGAAATGAAGTAGGAACAAAGAGCTGTAGGGGATAATGTGAGTGAGAAGAGGAAGAACGACTGGAGAGAGAGAAGTTGTAGTGGAGGAAGAGGAGCTTATGGGAAATTCTACACCTGGTGATGTGTGGCTCTAGATGATGATGGGGCTATTGAGGAGAATTTGTAGTGAGATGGTTTATATGGTACAATTTTAGTTCTTTTTGAAAGAAGTCAACCGCGGAACTGGACATTATTACTTCTGGAATGCATGTTTTGCACTTTCTAGGCTAGTGAAGGGAGTTTGTAATAGTAGAGTGGAGTTAGACAGAGATCTGAGATTAAAAATCGTTAAAAGTAGTTCTGAGATTCTTAGTGCAAAGTAAAGGAAGTGTTGTTTCATGATAAGTTTGAATAGAAGACAGCCTAACAGAAGAGTAGTTCTTTATGAGATGCAGTGCCATTTAGCTATAGACAGGGGGAGACACTGATGTTCTCTTTTTAGGGGGCAGGGTGATGAACCAGCAAATGTAGTTAGGTTTGTAGGGAGAATAGTCTTTTGGATGAGGAGGTTGAGGTTAGAGGGAGCCAATATTCCAATTTTAGAAGAAGAATTCCTTTCACGGTAGCTACTCTAACCACTGGGCTGAGGAAGTGGGATACTTCAATCCTCAGCAAGCAGTTTGTTGACTTTGATCTTAATTTCTTGGAATAGGTACTGGAAGCTAAAGGAAGAGTCTAACCAGATGCCTAGGTATCTCTAATGAAGTGCTGTTTCCAGAGTGATGTTCTGGTTGAGACACTTGACCCATGGTGAGGTACTTTTGGAGATTTTTTGAGGTGTGCCAAAGAGCATGGCCTTTATTTTAGTATTGTAGTTGAGAGTTAGATTGTGTCTACTGAAATCTTTAGAGACTTTAGAGCTTTCTTTTGTTCAAGTTTACTGGTGAGTACTGAGGGGGCAGACCTGTAAATCACCATGTCATATGTGTCTTGTATTAACTGATGTTGGTGTATGTCAAAAGGAAGTATATTTAATAAAGAGTGGTAAGATGACGATAGGTTCTTGGGGCACACCCTGGGAGATGGTTGCTCTGGGAGAAGACAATATGTACCTTAAAGGATCTATTGACAAGGAAGTCTTTAAACCTTAGGGTTTCTTATTATTGCTAAGTGGAGAGTGTTCAGAAGTAGAGTGTGGTAAGAAGCATTTCAGCTATTCTGGATTTGCAGAGGAGTTGTTGGCAGCAGATTGTATTTGAACACAGAAATAGAGTTCCCAGTCAATGGCTAAGATTCAGGTAAGTAAACCAGAGACAGAAAGGGATTCGACAGATACTGCTGGGGCTGAGAAAAGCAGACAAAAGGGTTAATATTTAGAAGGGAAGATGAAAGTATTTATGGGGAATTAAATGGATAGAGTGGAAGAAAAGAAGCATTAGCTGGAAATTTTAAGAAAAGTATGAGAGACTGCAGTGGAATGGAAAACTGAGCATGCGGGGGGGGGGCTCTGGAAAGATAGTGAAGAAGGAAATGTTAGCTGGAAACTCAGATGAAGCAGGAGGAAAAGTTTTTTATGACACTGAAGATTAGAAGGAAAACTGTATAATTGGGAGATTTCAAACAGCGATTTTGACACAGCCTTAAAAATGTAAATAAATGAATGACTAAACAAAATATATAAACATATACATGTATATATATATATATATATATATATATATATATATATATATATATATATATATGTATATAGATATAAGTGCGTGTGTGTGTACATTATTTGCAGCAATACTTAAATACAGATTTTCATCTTCTGCATGCTTACTTTACCAACATCTAACACATGAAATTTGGCAAACATAATACTATCAATGGAATCACATATAATAGATAACAAGCTGGTGCAATAGACAGCAGGCAGTACTCATCAATTTGCCAGAGCGAAACACAGAAATTTACTTAAAATAATGCAGAGCAGTTAAGTACTGTCATATTCCTGCCGAAAACAGTAGAGTGAGGAGTATTGCCTGGGGTTGAGGTGCACCAAACTTTCTTACAGCAGATTACTGACAACAAAGGCAAAGTTTCTCTGCTAAAGAGCAACCCCCCCCCCAATTCACAGTAGTCTACATTCCATGTAAGTGGTCTCCCCCTCAAAGAGCTGGTTCTTTTTTGTTTGTTTTTTGTTTTTTTGCCAGCCGAAATTCAATATGCTGTTCTTCATGATGGAGCAAAAAGAGTACCAATGTACTCTGCACCAGTAAACAATTTGTATAGTATACAGTTTATTTGTAAAAGAGTCTGGGTCAAGGTCTGTAAAATACTGAAGTGCTTTGTTTCACTATTAGCTGTAGGAACCATTCCTTTCCCTGAAAGTTTGATGGAAAGAAGCGCCTCAAGGGCTGCTCACAGGAGTTGTTGGCACCAAATTGAATTTGCAAGTCGAAACAGAGTACCCAGTAAATGGCTAAGATGAAAAAAAGGTAAGCCAGAGACAGGAGGATTCTGCAGGTACTACCAGGGGGTTGAGGAAAGCAAAAGAGATGATTAATGTTTAGCAGAGAAGAATGAGGTGCCTGTGGGAAATTAAAGTGATAGATAATATGTATTTAAGGAAAGACTAATGGAGTGCAGAAGAATGGATCACTAAGCTTAAAGAGAGGGAAGTGGGGCTGTGAAAGCATGGGGTAAGGAAGCAAAAAGTAGTTATGGCAGTGCAGATTAGAGGGAGAGCTGTAAGCTGGGACATTTCAAGCAGAGATTATAATACGGCCTTTAAAATGCAAATACATAGATACAAATATTTCTGATTCACAAACCTGTACTTCAGGATGTAGAAAAATGTGTGACTGAATGTGTAAGATTCAGATTTTTATGTATTAGCAAAGTATAGACACAGTACAGTTCCCTATGCTAGAGGCAGGCATAGCCAGAGTGGTGGAGACTAACTCAGGAAAGGATAGGTCAGCATCAATATACTCTACAGCACTTAACAATTTCAGTATTACTCAGATTATGTACAAATGAGATACGGTCAATGTCTGTGAAAAAAATGAAAGGCTTTGCATTGTTGTTAAAAGTAGGAAGTGTTTCCATCTGGAACTTTTGCAAGTAAGAAGCACCTCAATTGTTAATGGATGTGCAGTCGGGCTTTTGGATGCCGATTAAATCTATAAATAGAAACTGAGTTCTCAGTCTGTGGCTAAGATAAAGGGAGGTAAACCAGACACAGAATGAATTTACAGGTACTATGGGGATCAAAGGAAATTAGATGAGAAGGTCAATGTTTAGAATAAAAGAAAAAGGCATTTATGGGGAACATACCTCTCATGTATACAGATTTTTGCAGACTGTCCAGATTTTTGCCTCATATTGTTGGGCCATTTTTCATAAAACTGTGGTTTTCTGGCAAATCTCTGCCAAGTCATTAAAGATAAAAGTCAGAAAATAATGAAAGGTGATTGTCTTTTAGATGTCATACCCTTCAGAAAATTAATGCTAACACAAAACCTGTCATTCTATCATTTTGATAAGTTTGTAAGAGCAATATTTAAAATGTACTCTTATTTTTGGGCCTTTGCTCCCCCTCCCACATTATTTATGGCTCTATCCAGATTTCTTGCTCTAAGAAGTTGAAAGGTATACTGGGGAATTAAATTGAAGGGTAACGTAACTTTAAGAAAATATGAAGAGACTGCAGCAGAATGGATTGGAAGAAATGAAGGGGTAGAAGAAAAAACAATGGAAAAGCAGGGTAAAAGAAGTATTAGTTGGAAAGTATAAGAAACGTATCAGAGACTACAATGAAATAGATCACTGAGCATGCAAGGGAAGAAAGTGGATAGCTGGAAAGACTAAGAATTGAAGCATTAGTTATGACAGTATATATTAGAAGGGAAACTGTATGCTGGGGAATATCAGACAGATTTTATAGTGGATTGTTAGTATGCAAATGAATTAATAAATACATTTATTTTTTGATTGCTTGCATACTTAAATACAGATGTTTACCTTTTACATTCTTACCACTCTAATACATATGAACGTTCTAAAAACATGTCACCTTTAGTTAAATCCCTTACAAATGAGAAACAAGCTGGAATGAAATGCAAAAGACAGTGCACGTCAGTTCCCCTCCCCCATGCTGTAGCCACGTGCACTCTGCACAGAAAAGATGCTAATGTTTACAGAGTACACATTCATGGAAAGTGATACTCCCCTGGAAGCAGTGCTTCAAAAACCTGCACCTCAGGGTAGAGAAAAGAGTGTTTGTCTGAGCTCTGTCAGCTTCAATTTATCCCTATTAGTCAGGAATTGACCCAACACAGTCCCCACTGGAAGAAGCATACAGAGCAAGTACAGGAACGGCAGGCAGGTCAGTGCCAGCTTAGACTGCACCACTAAGCAATTTCAGTATTAAAGTTTATTCATAAAAGAGATGAAGTAATTCATTATCTATAAAAAAGCTAACATGCCTTGCTTTGCTATTAATTGTGGGCAGCATTCCTTTCCCTGAAAGTTTGTGGGTAAAAAGCACCTCAACTGTTGTTTGTGTGCTGAGAGTCAGTTGGCAGCAGGTTGAATCATGCTTTGCTATTTGCTGTACTTAGCATTTCTTTTCCTGAGACTTTGCTGGTAAGAAGTGTCTCAGCTGTTGTTGGTGTGCCGAGGGGCTGCAGACAGCAAAGTGAATGTTACTTTGTTATTAGCTGTAGGTGGCATTTCTCTCCAGGAAAGTTTGCTGGTGAGAAGAACCTCTCCCGTAGTGGGTGCATTGAGGGACAGTAGGCAACAAATTTAATCTTGCTTTTTTATTAGCTGTAAGTAAAATAAAATAATAATAAAATAATAGATTAATGTAACAAAAACACAATAATCACAAAAGCATTTACATACAAATCCCTGAATTAAAGCCAAACTACACAAAACTCAATAAAATCACATTTCCTACCTTAAAATAACTAAATGCAACTGAAATATAACACCTGATATTTACAGACTACTAAAGTGTAAAGAAATTCCTGTTTCATTTCCAAAGAAAGTTATTTAGCAATGGTACTGAAATGATTCTGAAATATCAAACAACTCTTATCCTATGGAGGAGACAAGCAAACTTACCAATACAAACATGTATATAAAACCATGGAAGAATTAAATGTCAAAATATGTATCTCTCTCTCTCTCTAGATGAATACATAGGATAGAATTATAATGGACAGATAGATGAATATGTCTGTTTCTAAAATTGTAACCTCAAAAGAAAAGAATTTCACACACAAATTGCAAACTAGAACTGGAGACCAGAATTTATTATGTTTCCCATTCTAGGCAAATAATTCCAGCACCAAACTCACCACACATAAACGTACCAAAGCAAAAGCAAAGAAAAAAACTCAACAGATGCTCATTTTATACTTACGTTATACAGGCAACATCCACATTGACAGCATGTCCCACAAATTGCCTTGTAGAACAGAGGCATCCAAAAAGCCAGCCCACTGGTTGATATCTGTACAGTATCCCAAGTGCCAAACCCTGACCACAGTCATTAATGTGTTCATGTATACTTCCACAGATCCTGTCTACAACCCTGCCTTAATGAACTCATTACCAAGCTTACAGTATTTCCGAAAGCTATCTGTCTCACATACAAAAATAATACATGCAAGATATTTAAGAAATCTTTCACAGACAAAAAGAAAAAACATAAAACAGAGCTAATAAAAAGTTATAACCACCATCTCAACATTTCCTAAGCTGTGAAACCTGAAATAAATGTTGCAAGTAAATAATAAAAAAAAAATGTGCCTTCAAGAATTCACACATTCAAGACAACCCAAAAACAGCAAGTCAAAAAATCACAAAAACATACATACAATAAAATAGTGACCTAATTTAAAGTTATAGTACTTTACATTTATTTGATGTCCGAGAGAGAGAGAATGAGAGGAAGAAAGAGAATAAGCCCATCTAGACTGCCATTTAACATTCTACATCCCCTCTATTGATAAATACCCCATACTTTGTCCCATACACTCATGAATGCCTCTGTGGATTCCCTTGTGGAGCTCTGTCTGAGTACAAAAATCAGACATCTACAGAGTAGTTAAACCTGACAATGTGCTGCTAGTCCCGTGTTCTTACGTCTCCTTCCTTTCATTTCAAGCTGACCACCGAACATCTCCTTGTCATGATCTTATGCAACAGTATCATGCTCCCCTGGTCCTAAATGGAAAAAAGTTTCACTCTTCTACCCTCTCTTCATAGTCCTCTCTCTCTATCCCATGCATCCTACTGGGAGCTTTGCTCTGGATTTCTTCCTGCAAGCTGATGTTCCTTCCTTATTTGGCTTTTAAACCTACACAAACTACTCAAGGTGTAGTCTGACTAAAGCCTTGTTGATAGAAAGCATTGTCTCATTAGCTCTGTAATCTCTCCCTTCCTAACAATACTCACAGGCTGAGCAGTGGTGCAGGGGTTAGCGATGCAACCTCACAAGAAGAGGTTCTCCAGTTCAATTCTCAGCTGGGTTGCTTTCTGTGCAGAGTCTGCATGTCCTCCCTGCATTTGCTTGGGTTTCCTCCGGGTGCTCCGATTTCCTCCCACATTCCAAAGACATGCATCTGGAGCATTTCTACCTGGGCTTCCACTGAAAATGGGCTCTGTCTCAGTTGGACTTTCCTGGTTAACAAATGTTAAACAAATCGAATAAATAAATAATGCATTCCATCATTCTAGCTGCCATTGGTTCCTGCATTCTCACTCTGTTCCTGGTGACTCAGTCTAGGTGTGATCAATATCTCCAGATCCTTTTCCATCTCTCCAGCTTTAAGTTCTGTTCTTCCATTTGATACTTTCTATCAGGTTGCAGTGGCCTAAGTGTATTATTTGCATTTACTTGCTCTTAACATAGACTTCCACCTTTCTACCCACTGCTTTATCCTTTTCAAATCTTGGTAGGCTTTTCTTCAGCTACTTCTGTTGCTCCTATTTTTGTTATCAGCAAAGATGTTGATCTTGTTCTTCATTCCCCCTATTATATCTTAAGTAAAAACACTTTGTAGTCCTCCTGGAACCAAGTGGAATGGATGCAGTTCTCCAATAGTCACCGTTCTAATTCCTAGTATTGTCCCTCTTGCCACAAACCTCTATATTCCATCATTCAACCAGGCAAATATCCAGCTGTTTAGTCATGACCCTATTCCTAGCTCCCTCCAGTCTTTCTTTTAGCCTCCTGTGTGGCACTGATTCAAATATTTTTCTGAAGTCCATGTAGACAATGTCTACTGGTACTCTCTGTACCTGGTACGTCCCTGTCATGTTCTCCTGTAAACAAGTCTTAGACTGGATCAGGCTTGACTGATAGTTCCTTCTGGTACTCACCTACCATGTTCACCTGTAAGCAAGTCTTAGACTGGATCTGCTTTGACTGACAGCATCCTCTGGCTATGAAGCCTTATTTGTTGCCATTCTGGAAGTTGTTGTCCTCTCAAAATGCCACTGGCCTTCCACTCAGGATTCTGTACATAACATTCCCTGCTACCTAGCCTTATAGACCTTGTCAGCCTTGTAGGCCTAGAAAATGATGTACAATCATGAAGTTAATTGAATGACACAAATCCAAGTAAAAGTACAAAGCCACAATCCAGTTAAAACAAACAAACAAACATATACGAAAACAAACAAGAACATGGACCATCAATATCATTAATTGAATGCTAAGTCATAACAGCATCATTGGCCACTGCTACACTACATAAATAAATAGTCCTAATCAATGAGATTATGGCTTTGCCTTAAGATGCTCTTTTCATGGGATTGGGACTGTCAAATTTCTAGGATCTAGCTGATTGCAGTGAAATATTGGTAAAGATCTTTAAACATGAAATGGTTTCCTAGCTAAATTAATTGGAAACTTAGCATGTTTAGTGTCGAATGAGCACAACATGTGATGGATTGCCAGGTGAAATTACTCTAAAAAGTATTGCTTGACAGGCATATAGTCAGGAGAATTACTGAAGATACAGAATAGTCAGGAGATGTTACTGAAGATATGGCAATCTGAACAGACAGGAGAAGGATGGAACATTAGTGAATGTATGTACTTTTATTTATTCATATATTAACTTGGTATGTTGGCTGATCCCTGGACCTTATTCATCCAAGACCAAGGCACAGTTACAAAGCAATATAGTCACTACAGAACATAATATACAGGGTGATACAGAGTTATGCCATGGTGGTACGGTGGTAGCATTGTTACCTCACAGCAAGAGGTTCTCCCATTCGATCCTCGGCTTGGCTTGGGAGTGCCTTCTGTGTGGAGTCTGCATGTCCTCCCCACAGTTGGGTAGCATCCGAAAGACATGCATGTGTAAATGGGCGTGTCTTTGTTGAAGGTTGGGTGTTGAGCTGGCACCTCGGCGTTTCGTAAAAATCTACTGCCAATCATTAGCGGACGAGAGTTCCACTTTGGTGACCCCTTACTGGGAAAAAGCCAAAAGACAAAACAAAAAACAGAGTTGTGGGAAAAAAAGTCTTAGGAAGTTCTTACTATGCAGCTGAACTTGACAGCATACATTTGAAGCAGACATGTGAACTGTCTTTGTTTTGGAGCAGTGTTCCTAATTTGAGGCCTGATTTACCCTTGCACTTAATGCATCTACTTTGGAGGTATGTCTCTATTTTCAGGCTTGATTTAGCATTTTACACAATTTTCTGAATCCCCTACATCACTCCTGATTTTTACCAGGTACAAAAAGTGCCATACTACATGACCAACATACTAGTCGCACCAATACTTTAAAGAAAGAGGACAGACATATCCCTTTTCAGAAGCAAACATAAATGACATTGGGCCAGATTCAGGAAGCCTCCGTGTAAGAGTTATAACTCTTACACGGAGGCTGCAGTTAAACTGTGTGATGTCAGCATGTCATGCATATGCATGAGGTGCATGAGGCATGCTGAATCACACCAGTAACTCTTACACGGTCCGTGTAAGAGAGTAGAAGCGTGTCTGTAGGCTAAGCTCTGCAAGTGGACACGCCCCCGGAAAACTATAATGGCTGAAAGTAAACAGCCACGAGAAAGGCCATGAAAATGTGAATAAACACACTATACAACACATGCCCCGACTGGCCATCAGTGTATAAAGTGAAGAGATGTCATAAAGTAAATGAAAACCTTTTTTTTTGTTAAACCCCGTAAATGTTTGCTACTGTGTGCGGGTGTGCTACTAGCGCAATCACAGTTAGCAGTCAGGGGAAAAGGATATAAGAACTAAATATGCAAAGTAAGCCAAGAAATAATAGCTTAGTGGTAGAGTACCCGCCCTATGTGTAGGCAAGCAGGGTTCGAGCCCCTACAACAACCTTTTTTTTATTTTTGTAAATAAGCACTAAAAAGCCCCCAGACAGTATTGTACAAATGTAAATGTATTCCCTTTTGTAAAATGGAATGAAACAGAGCATATATTTTGAAGTAACATAAGAATAAAAATAGTCAGAAATGTACTGATAGCTAAGCTGCCGTGAGGCAGACTGCCCGTAACCGGTAGTGTTTAAAAGCTGCAAACTGCGTGCCCGTTGCCAAGCAGCGGATAAACAGGCTGAAACTGTGTGCAATTAGCTGAACATGTGTGTCACTAGCCAATTCAGATTTATCCCAGCGCACA
>NC_056725.1:1121904822-1121920252 GCF_019279795.1 Protopterus annectens
TAAGTGTGCACACCTACATACAGCCAACCTGCACTATGTGTGTGCCTTGCTGTGTTCTGTGCATGCTGATTGGAAGTGGTGCTAGCCTCAATGTAGCCATGTGTTTGTGTGAACCTGTTAGAGCATTTTATAGCATTTTATGGAACCATAGGATGTATGGACTTGAACACAGAGAGTACTGTAGCCCTTCAACTGCCATTGGTCGGAAAGATGTGGATGCATTCACTGTTGTACAACCAATACCAACAGGTTTGGGACATACATCCCAGACTGGCACTGGTATACTGAATGTGCCAGTCATCACAGCTATCATTGTGTGCAATAGCACCCTTGCCATGTCACTACACAGGCATATGGTACAATTGTAGCAGCCACACAGGTTTCAAGGTACACCAATACACATTGTAGAGAACATGTCCTATGGCGTCCATGTCAGGACCGTACATGTGTAGTCTGTCTCCAAAATGCTTTGGAGGGGATGTGTATGGCTCCATACAGGGAGGTGTCAGTTCCCACTGTGTACCTCCCATGTATCCATGACAGGACTAACACATGCGTCACCTGTGCTACACACCAACAACATCAGTGTGGTATACATAGTACATGCTGGTAAGACAGGTATGTAACATAGGCAGTACAACCTACATGAAACAGGACCCCCTTGCATGTCACACACACATCTGCTGTGACACACATCATGTGCAGGTTACACACTGGGATGCAGAACACAATAATCATAACTGTTGCCGGGCAACTGTTGGTACTGAACACAGGATATATGTATATGCATCATCTCAATCAAAACCCTGGTGGGACTTATGAAAAGTAGCAGACCTTCTCACAGATTAGGGATGCATGAGTATGCTGGATGCCAACATTGTCCGTGTTAGTCTGTTGTACACATATATGGAACCATGCAGTTATAGTGCTGTACCTTGCTGACAACATATGTCTACTGTGCTGACATGCCATCCTGTGCTGCTTTATTTCTGCTGTGTATCCATAGGTTACCCCAACAGACTTCTGTTACAGAAACATAAACAGGACCGTGACACACCTGTCATTGTGTAACTATACAGCCAGTTCAACAGCATACAACATAAGGACCACATAAGGTACATAAATGTATGTGGTGCACATGTGACAAATGCCAGCATAAAGTACCTCTCATTAACCACTATAAGTGGTATGGTGAAGCAACACTGCATTTACACAAGTACATATTAAGTAATATAGTCACCCTGTGCATCAGACTCATAGCTTCATTTCCCTGCATTGATGTCAATGATGACAGGGATGTGGCACAGGGTATCATCACTTGCACAGGGTGTTGTGTGTGGATTTAGGAAGCCTAGGCTGGCCCAAATGGTAAACAGCATGTGTGTGACTTGGGGGGAACATGTAAGATGGACCATGGAGAAGTGCTGTGTGTGTCTGTAGGTGACCTGCATTTGACAGTGGAGTGTGAGCGTGTGTGCATGTACACAGTCAAGCTCAGTGCTAGCCCTACATGTGTGTATGTTGGACATCTTTTGACTGGACATGGTAGAGTTGACAATTTACCATCTCTGGCCCCGAACACAGGAACTGGCTCTACCAGGAGTTGCATTGGCACCTCCATGCCCAAGGTCAGAAGCAGTACTAGTACCTGATGGCGACTTCTGTCTACTGGGACCATATCCTCCATGGGACAGCACAGGACCATGAGTCCATGGCCTGTCATGGTGTGGTCAACACACTCCCCTCTGTAGCACTGAATGTACTGCCACTATGGAAGTGTGAGTGGGCATGGCCACGTGGACTCTCAGCAGATGGCATTGCTGACCTACATCCAAGGGTCCAACATTCAACTCCAACCACACATTCAGGCACAGACAATGTGCAGTCCAGTACAGACACTGTCTCAGCCCACTGTCTGTCCACTGAATCAGTGAACCAATTAAGGGTGTCCCCAGTCTGGTGGAGGCTGTCATGGATGTTAGACTGTGTGGCATCCATAACCCAAAGCATATGCCTGGTGTTCCATTCAGAACATGTCTGTGCCTCCACAATGGCCTGAAACATATGCCAAGTGACCCATGATGTGACACCTGCAACAGGTGGTGGATGGACAGCAGGCCTCCTATAAGCACCCTTCCCAATCCACATGTGTTGAACCTCATCAACCCTCTGGCTATGGCCAGTGTATACATTCACTGGAGCCATAATTGCTACACTTTCCTGTTCAATGTCTTCACCCTCTGACTGTCCAATATCTGTGGCCTCTGGAGACAGGGTATGTGTGGGCATACAGACTGTGTGCAGTGGCAATGGGGGAAGAAGATTGATGTTTACCTCTGGGACAGCTTCAGCCCCAACACCCCCACCTGTGTCTCACTGTGGCCACCATCATCATCAGTGTCACAGGTGACACTGACATCAGGTTGTGTAGGGGACAGACTCCAACCCCACATGGTCACATGCAATAAGAATGAAAAAATCAGTTCAACAACATACAACATAAGGACCGCATAAGGTACACAAATATATGTGGCGTACATGTTACAAATGCAAGTATAAAGTACCTCTCATTAACCACTACAAGTGGTATGGTGAACCAACACTGCATTACACAAGTACATTTAAGTAATATAGTCACCCTGTGCATCAGACCCATAGCTTCATTTTCTTGCATTGATGTCAAGGATGACAGGGATGTGGCACAGGTATCATCACTTGCACAGGGTGTTGTGTGGGGATGCAGGAGGCCTAGGCTGACCCAAATGGTAGACAGCATGTGTGTGACTTGGGGAGGCATGTAAGATGGACCATGGAGAGGTGCTGTGTGTGCCTGTAGGTGACCTGCACTATTGTGTACGAAAAGCATCCAAGACTCATAACAATGAAGACCCACAACTGGATTAGTGATCAAACAACTTCCTTCTCTGCCTTTGTCCACAAAGCACTACCTCAAAACACAATTCAAATTCAACTCAGGACCTTTATAACCATCACTTGAAGTCAATCACGTAAAACATGACTAGTAATATTTACCTTTTACTTACTCAGTATGACACTCTAATTGAAAAGCAACACATAAAACCCAGTACAACTCTCTTCACAATTATATGGAAATGCACATTTCACTGCCTAATGTATTTGCCTTCAACCTGTTGTATTTTAAAAAGTATTTTAGATTCCTTGCCTCATTTAAACTAGAAGCCTTATCTGCTCTTACCTGTAACTGCCAAAGTGCATCTGTTTGTTGAACTACACTTTGTGACTACCCCCTCTCAAAATCTTAGGTACCTTTACCAGACTGGCACTTAAAAACATTCTATGCTGTTTACACAAATAATTATGTGTACATAGTGCATTATTCTGGCCCTTAACCATACTAGACTATAATTGTTCCTTAACAAAACAAGTGTCACATTTACCAGGGGGCAGGACCACAGCCTTGGGTAATATCTGACCAACCTGTGAAAAGCTGAGGGTGGGGTAATGTCAGTACTACTGCATGTTGCAGCACAACAATATAATACTTCCATATAGGCTCCTAGGTTCATAGGTAGGTACTAGGCTATTGGCCCAAGGGCCTAAGTAAGCCTAGCCAACATGGTTCCCTGACTTACACCACCTAAGAAAGTTATTTTCCTGTGCCCCTGTCGAGCAGAGACACAGAAGTGATCCCCAGGGTGCATTTCCTATTTCCCATCCACTCATCAAGATTTTTCTTGAAGAATGCTAATGAGGAACTTTGCTTAACATAGATGGGTAGCTTTTTCCAGAGTATGGGAAGTCTCTGGGACAGGAATCTATCCCTCCAGCATATCCTGTTTATTGTGGTGACAAGGTTTAGGTCCCTAGAATGTGTAACTCAGAGGGATTGGGATTTCTTTAGGTGTAGCATGTCCAACAGCTCTGGGTTTGACATAGCTTTATATGTTAGGCAGAGATCACCTCGGAGTAGGCGATATGCTACGGAGTAAAGCTGAAGTTTTTTTAAGACGGTCAGTGTAGGGCATCTTTTTGAGGCCAGTAATCCTCTTTGTGAGGTACTTCTGTGGCCTTTCCAGCTGCTGCAGATGTCTTGTGAGGTACATTCCAAAAGGGGCATTGTACTCTATAATGGGTCTAATGAGTGTCGAGTAGAGGGGAACAATTACCTATTTTTTCCTGGATGAGAACCCTTTTGTGATGAGGTGTGCCACATAGAAGGATTTCCTGACTACTGTGGTTATGCAATTATCAAAGGAGAGTCTACTGTCCACCTGGGTCCCAAGGTCTCTTATCACACATTTGGCATTAAGTAGACTGCCGCCTATGTGGTAGTTCATGGGTACAGAGTTTTTACCAAAGGGGGTGACAATGCACATTTTGGCATTGAGCTTGAGGCCATGGCTCTGACACCAGGCATCTGTCTCAGTGAGGCCCTTCTGTAGGATGTCCACATCATTTGGGGACTTGACTATGGCTCCTAGTTTGCAGTCATCTACAGACTTTATTAGCTAAAAGCCTTCTGTGTTAGCCTGTACTTCAGAGAAGTAGATACCAAACAGGAGAGGTCCCAGGACTGAACCCTGTGATACTCCACTTGTCACTGGTTTGATGTCAGATTTGGAGTCTGCAACTTTTACAGTGTGGGTTCTTTCAGTGAGCCAGTTGGCAACCCATCTTGTGATGTAAGGATTTATACCTAGTTTAGTGTGTTTAGGTATAATTCCAGAATGGGGGATGGTGTCGAAAGCCTTGGCAAGGTCAAGATAGGGTGTGTGAACCACCTTACCCTCATCTACAGCTTTGGTGACTGCCTTAAAAAAGTCAATCAGGTTCAGGAAGCATGATCTGCCTTTCACAAACCTGAACTAGGTGGGGTCCAGAGTTTGGAGGTTACCAATGTCTTTGTTTATGGGTTCCATGATGATAAGTTCCATGGCCTTACAGACCAGGCTCATCAGGCTAATGGGACGATAGTTCCCGGGATCAGTGGTGGCACCACCTTTGTGGAGTGGGATAACTGTTGCTGTGCGCCATTCAGTGGGCACAAAGCCTGACGTGAGGCTATGATTAAACATGGTGCTTAGGTGGGGAGCCAGTTCGTTCTGAAGTTCATGTAAAATGCAGCCTGGGATGTTGTCCGGTCCCATGGATGCTGTGTTTTTGGCTTTAGAGAGTGCAGCTTTTACCTGCATCATTGTGATTACAGGAACTCTGCATTCTTTCTGCATAGATATGGGCCCTTTAGGGGGTGAGAGGGGGGTAAAGTTAGCACTGAACCTATCTGTTAGGATGTTGGCAATATCAGTTGGTTCTGTAATTTTCATGCCGTTGTGCTGTAACTCAGAGCAGATCTGGGTGCTGCCATTGAGATTCTTGACATAGCTATAGAATGCTTTGTGGTTGTCCCTAGAATCAGTAGCGATTTTGTTTTCATAGCTAGCTTTGGAGGATCTGATAAGGGATCTCAGCTTCTTACTGAGGCTCACCAGGGAGCTCCTCCACTCATGGGATTTTACTCTCTTTTGCAACAGTTTCTTCCTTCTGTTGTAGAGTTTGTTTATGGCAGGGGACCACCAGATTGGCTTTCCTTTTTTGGAGGATAGCATCTTGGTTCTGCTTGGGATAGCACAATCTATGCACTCGTGTAAGTGCTTATAGAGTGCATTTGTGTAGGATTCAGCAGTCGTAACTGTATTGTCCATCTGCATGGGTGTCATGACGTTTGCCATTTCTGTCTTAAGAAGCATGAAGTTGGCTTTGGAGACATTTTTTACAGTGGTTTCCTTAATGAGGGGTGGGGGCGGGATGTGGATATTTAGGGTGATTAGCTTATGGTCAGATCTGACCAATGAGGAGGTAACTTCAGGTCTGGAAAACCAGTCACTCATGTTGGCAATGACTAGGTCTAAGATATTGTTGCCCCTGTTGAGGGTGTGGTATATCTCACATTTCCAGTAGCTACTGTGTTACTTGCTGTATTGGTCCCAATCTGCATATGAGTGTATACCTAAGATTACATCCCCCCAAAGAACAAAGACCTGACCCCCACATAAAAGTATCTACAGCCTGACTCATTGATTGCAACAGTATTACAGTGCTGATCAAAGTAAGCTTACCTGCATGACCGTCAGCTGTGGAAACCCTGGCACCCACCTCCATGATGTATGGTGTGATGGATGCCTGGGAGCTGTCATGTGTTCCTAGGTACACAAGGAATTCCTCAGTGGCCGAGAGTTGTTGTTCTGCTGCAGGCCCTCCACCAGTGACAGCATGTTTCCTGGCTACATCCACTGCCCATCAACATGCAGCATTAATCATATCAGTTGCCCAGTGTTGAACCTGCTCATATGTCCTGCCCTGCTAGCCTGTGGCATTAACATCATGGACAAGGTCTGACCACAATGTAGCCTGCTGTTCCCTATTATGTTTCCACCTGAATAGCAGGATGTCATGACGCTGCCTTAGTCCTTGAAAGATCATCTCATTCCCAGCATCTAAGAAGGGTAGCTGTTGTCTGTGGTACATAATTCCTGAAAGACAACACAAGGGGAACACATTACAGGATCAGATATGTGGATGTCAAATATGTACAGATACAACAAGGGTAAAATAGGCAGCACTATCCACTGCTTGCTCACACATGTCATATCCCACAGTGTGACAACATACAACGTGTGTGGATCCAACCAAGATAGTATCATTAGTGAGATATTTCCCTGTGTGCCATGAGGAATTCTGCAGTATGATCATACACACAACACTCCAGTCTACTGTGTTGTGTCTGCTAAGGCCAACCACCCAATAATATGTCATAATACCAGTGCCAGACAATAGCAGTGTGCTATTACAACCACTATGAAGAGACAGTCCAAAAACAGCAGAGTGCCACAATGACAAAAGACAATGCAGCCTTGGAGTATTGTACATACGCTGTAGGTGTAACACAGCAGGATATCAATGACATGTCATTATCACAAGTGTAAGAAAGGATTACTGCTGTAATCCTTATTCCCTATACCTGTATCCTCCTAACTGCATCCTGTTATACACAAAAAACAGTTACATACCTGATGGAGTGCAGTACTCCTCTGTTGAAATGTGCTAGGAAGGTCTCATACAGAATGGTTCCCCATAGCCAGCTGCCTGCCTTTTAAACATGCTCCCTATCAGCAGGTGATTACCTCTAAACTGATCTGTGTTTCTGAACTAGTAATTGCAGCCAACACAGCTGAATTGCACTATCATTACCCAATGATATGCAAACACTGTGCAATATATAAGGCCTTCATGTAGACCTTGGCCCCTTTCGTAGCTGTTGAGATGGACACTACTGGGGTGAGGAGACTACATCATTGCAGAGGGTAGGTCTGTAGCAGAAACCTTTACATAGAGCTGTGTGTTCCACAGGCTGCAGCTGCTGCAGGTAATAGACATAGGCAGAGAATGTTAACACTTTGGAGAACAACAAGCTGTAGGTGTATCTATGTCAGCTGTGTCAGCCTTGTTGTAGAGGCACTGCCAGTGTGAGGGTACTCATTACACTCCAATTAAGGCATGTGTTTAAGATATGTATGTTAGGCAACTGTGTCCATAACAGAGTACTAGGCGACATATAGTACTGCTATACGGATATGTGGTGTGTCCCTACCTGCAGGCCTGAGACTTCATGAACTGAAAAGCAGTTATTTAATTTTTAATGCTTTGTGTGGATAAAGAGTATATTTGTGATCCATTAATTGCTGTCTTCAGAATAATGTAATTGAAATGCAGCATAACAATGGATTTGAACCCAGGACTGTGTGGGCAAAATGCACTATATGCAAGTCATTTAGCAGACTGAGCTACTAAGTCACTGCTACAGCAGGTGTATTTGCAAGATATATGTGTACACATACAGGCTGTGACAAACATGTCCTACATCTATCAGTAAGTTCATGGCTTTATATGGATGTATTTCTGCACCAGAGTCCCAGTTGGACATGCATTTTGCCATTAATGCCTTAGCAGGTGACTTTCTACATGTTGCTGATAAAAGGGCACATTTACCTGCTATCACAGGCCTCAGTTACATCCATTATCATGTATTTGGCTGTCTAGTGGTGTACTATTTCACCAGAATCCAAGGTACACTCCCATTTTTTCCATTACATTTTATTTCAGTTTGAGCGGTGCGGCACAGCTCGCAGCTCTGCTGAAACACGCCTAATGACTGTAATTGGTAATTGTTATGTTTTGTTTAAACCACCTGTTTTAAGTAAGAGTTGCATGGTGTGGTGGCTTAATACAGTGTTCTGTAAGCGTGATGTGCTCTGGGTCAAAACATGGCAGAGGTGTTTATTTTATATATGTGACTTACAGTGTTAGAAACACATATACTCATTATAGCTGTATTTAGCTGAGCTTAGTGCAGTTGTGTGTCGCTGCATGCCTCGCTGCTCCATGCTAAAAAAATATAAAGAAAAGAAAAAAGGGAAGATAGGAAACTGATGAAATGGGGGCAAGCAGGGGGAAAAAACATATTGAAAGGCAGGAAGGCATGTGCAGGAAGGGTATAGGAAAGAACCATAGCTATCCATTTCTTGTACAGCAACAACTGTGCATGTTGACAGATTTGTAGATGAATTTGGATTGTCAAACCGCAGACAGTGGGGTGAGGACAACATAGCTACTTTGTCAAGCTAATTGGACTGAATTACATGTGTCCAGTGGACACATGTGCGAAATGAAGAGCTATGTATGGGATGATATTTTATTTTGGGATGGTGCCCATTTTTTTTTTTTTTAAGGTGAGAGTGGAATGTTGGGGAAAGGGCATAGGTACATGTGGGTTAGGTAAGTTGTGTAGGTGAGGATGCATTTGCAAACAAACAAGACAGATAAGACAGCAGACAGGGGCAGTGTGAGATACATGAGGGGGTGAACACCTTGGATATGGAGCGTGTTGTGGAATCAGAGTCCCATGTGCCTCCACACAGCAGCAGCATGACTCACATCTCCACCCATGAGACTGTTGACACTGCTCCTTCACTGCCCCGAGGGTGGCTGTGCTAGAGGCTGGGTACCAAGGTGAGGCTGCCCCACCAGGTCGGCCAGCATGCACTCAATCTGGCACAGGCAGCAGTCATAGCCACTGTGGACTATCCTGTGCATCAGGACCAGTAGCTCATCCAGGGTGACTACTCTCCCTCTGCCAACACTCACAGAGGGGGACTGGGCCCCATCTCCTGAGGTGGTACTAGCCAACACAGCAGGTAGTGCAGGGGCAGCAGAGGGAGAACCACCGGTCTGGGTCCCAGATGTGCTGGGACCCAGTCCCATGGCCGGTTCAGGCAAGGTAGGGAGATCAGATGGAACTAGCCTTAACTTGACATGCTGTGGTAAATGAAGTAAAGCAATAAGTTACAGATAGTCACAACCAAACCATTGTTAGTATTAACAGAATGGAACATTATATTTATTAATCCAAGTCCATATTAATAATATTAGTATTATGTTGCAAATATGTAGTACAAGGTTTTGATGAGATTAATGGAAGGAAGTTTCAAAGGAAAAGGGTTTTTAAATGTGACAGTGAAAGAGTAATTTATGGGTTAAAATGTCCTTGTAATAAAATATATATAGGGGAAAGTAAAAGAAGTTTTGCAACTAGGTTAAAAAAACACCTAAGAAATATTATTAAGGGCAAGGAAGAAAGTCCAATAGCGCTACATTTTGTGGAATGTCATAATGGTATCCCCCAAGGATTACAAGCCACTGTTTTAGAGCAAATTAAAGAACAGGATGTAAATGATAATATTATTAAAAGAAAGCTTTGGAAAAAAGAATCAGTTTTTATTTTAAAGTTTAACAGTCTAACCCCAGGAGGGCTTAATAGAGAATGTCATTGGAAGTGTTTTCTTTGAGTGTGCTTTTTATATGGTTTTAATTTTTTTTTCTTATAGCGTTAATTGTTTAATTAGATAATGATTCTAATTAATGTGTGTATTTAAGGGAATATGGGAAAGGAATGGTATACTCTGTAAAGGCTTAACAGCCAAGGAGCTAGATAAGTGTGTTTTGCTGATTTTCACATTGTTTGTTATTTTAAATAAATTGAAAAAAATGTGAAATACTGGCCGGTTTTGTTCAATTGTGGTGAACAATACATATTACTGTATATTATGTGCAACACAACACTATGCAACATAACAGTCAGTATGGTAAAAGCATGCCAGTGAGAAGAAAACCATAAGGCCAACAAAGGAGTTAATTTAACAAAATATGTTAATATTGAATCATAATTAAACATAACAATAATCAACTACATTTTCCAAAATATAGTTAAACAAATTATGTTAATATTAAATCATAATAATACATTACAATAATGAATAAATTAAGATAAGGTGTGGGAAGAGAAAGACAAAAACATTCTATGAATGATATTGCAAATGATATCCCCGACAACACTTGTCATACATACTTTTACAGGTGTGTACTGACAGCTGTGATTACAGTGACTACAATTCTCCTATAGCTGTTGTAGCATGTACATGTACAATAAGGGCCAAGCACTAACAAATGCAGGTACAGAACTACTCAGAACAGTTTCACATAATGCAAACTTATATAACTACTAGGGTGTTCTGTAAACGGATTTCGTAATACATTGTAATCCAGGTAATAATTTATCTGGTAAACAAGTGACAGGCAGATTCATCAGTTTTAATTACATTACGAGAAATCCTGACACTTGAGAGGCATGTTTGTGTACAGTAATTAAACTAGACAGCCATCGTGGCTTAGTTGACAGGCATGGGAATAGAACCCACTAGCTGTGACTGCAGGAGACATCTCCAAATAATTTAATAATTGACTGCAGCAGCATAATACAGACATGCAAGAGATGCAGCCATACTGGGATTACACAGTTTTATTTCTGAATCAGCAATGCTGATGAACACATTCTTGCTATTGAGTTTAACATTCTTTGAGATCTAAACACAATATCTGCACATAATATGGGCTAACACACCAATAAAATTTTTGTGTTCTTGGGGAGGAGAAATTGTAAGCATTACATGACTGCTACTGAAAATGTAGTGCTTCATAGCACTGGATTCAAACCCAGGACTGTGTGACAAAAGGTACTGTGTACAAGGAATTTAATAGAGTGAGATACTGAGTCACTGCTGACTACAAGGTGACTGATACTTGCCTGGAGATCACATGGAAACATACTATGAGTTGTGCAATACAAGTTACAGGACTTTCCTCTAGTATTCTAGTACTGTTACAGTGTTATACTAGACTGCAGTGACAATAGAACACACATGCATGGTATACAACCATACTGCATGTATTACTACAGCTTTATTTCACTTTCAACAATACTGGTGAACACATATTATTGTTATTGGTTTGAAATATCTGTGAAGTCCACACACAATATCTGGCCATGAAGTGGGCTATCTCACCCATATAGCTTTATTACCTGAAGCATGTGGAAGACAGAGCATTATGTGACCAGTATTGGCCTAGAGACTACCTTGTACAGTACTATGAGTTAAACAATACAGTTTGCAGCCATTAGATTTGCATTCTACAGCTATTATCATGTTATACTTGACTGCAGTAACCTTACCTTACAGACTCAATGCATACATGCTTATAACAAGACAATTCTGATGTGCACCATTTTCCTTGCTGTTATTGGCATTGTTTCTTGTTTTTATTGAACTACAGTTGTTATTATTCATTTATTGCACTACAGCTCTAATTACACATTTAGTGCACTACCGACTATATTGTATATACTTTATTGCAGTTAATGTTATAATCTTCCTTGCTTATTGCACTACAGTTGGCATAATACAGCCATACACACCACGCTCATGGCGCAACCTAGCCAGGCGCCCAACATGGGACTCAACATTGCTGGTGGGAAAGAAGCAAACCATTATGCATACCAGTTTTGCAGATATTCAGCTTGCATTTTGTTTAGACAGCAGAAACCATATTTATAGACTTGTAGGGCATTCCCTACCCTTGTTTCTTGGACCCAGGTGTCCAAGATTCCCCTCTTTCACCTTTTCAGGTCATCATGGTGGTGATGACACTACTCACCCATGCAGGGGATGCCAGTAACACTGGTGAGTTCTCTGGCCAACTGGTCCCAGGCCTCCACCTTACAGTCCGAGCCCTGGAAACAACCCTGCAGCAGTCTATCACTGTGTTTTTTTACAAGGAGCCCAACCATTACCCTAGACTCCTGAATGACCCACTGCTGCACCCGAAAGCACACACCTTCCCCAACACCACCAGCCATACCGACAATTGACTGAACTCCCAATGGATTCTGCAGAATTTCTGCCTATTGTACTTAATATAGGCTGCTTTTCTACCCTTATACATCATTGAGCAACATTCAAAAAAGTGCTGCTTCACTTAGCAGCATACAAACCAGGTAAGCAGAGCTACGAACTGCAAGAACTCGCACAACTTGGTTTAAGCAATGCGTAGCACAGAGCAAACACTAGCAGCCATTAACAAGTTTATGCAGTGCTTTGCATGATTAAGCAGATCTCAGCAGAGCACAGCAGTGCCATATTTTCAAATTTTATTATTAAATTATAGAAAAGTAGTTCAGTACATTACAGACATGTTCCCTACTACACATATAGCTGTAACTCTACCCATTTAGCTACTTGGATATTATGAAAAGTGGTATACCCTCACATATACTACTGAGCTATGTGTAAGCTTTGCTGGGCATCACTCCACACAAACACATGTAAACATGCATAAACATGCATAAACAAAACTTTACATAAATAATTAATTACATCTAGTTTCTATTTTTAGATGTCTGGCAGGTGTTGATTATGTATGTATGAGCTCCACTCTGCTCCTCGCTGTACAAATGACAAAAAAAATTTGTAAAATACAGATAGATGTAATTATAATTATTGATTACATCTGGATCCTATTTTTAGATGTCTGGCAAGTGTCAGCTGTCTGTATCTGAGCACAGCTTGGCATTGCTGTGCTCCATGCCTTGCCACGCAAACATAAAGTTAAAAAATATATATATTAAAATAAAAAAGGGGACACATAACACATCATTGAAATGACATATTACATATTTGACACATTCACAACATTACTACAATGGCAGGAACCATTACAGGGAGTCTCAGACTCATCTACAGCCACAGTTAGCCGCTACACCTCTCCCTACACTGATTCAATATCCATCTTACTCAGCTCTCCCTCAGCAGCATGCCATCATTAATATGCATGGCACACTACCGGGGGGAACCATGGCCATGTACACAGACACATTCTGTGTAACCTCTATACTAATCACTTAAATTGAACATAGACAGTGATAAACTAAGAAATAAGAATTAAGAATCCAAGGCAATGCCACATAGATGATGTGACTGTTTAATAATTTAATAATTTGATAAAAAAACTTAAAAAAAACAAAGTTTTTTTATCAAATTATTAAATTATTAAACAGTCATATCTCTATCTTGCTTGACTTTTTTAACCTCTATACTAAGCCTACACGGATTTTATTAAATCCTGGGGCAAGTATATCCTTATACTAATTGTAAAGAAGGAAAAGCTTATTTCAAAGATTTTGGACTATGTAGTGATAAATATGAAAATTATAATAACAGGAAACTTGATTTAAGAGGCAAGCATAAAAAGAAAGGAAATGATATAAGAAAAATGTTAGAAGTTATAAGATGTGGTAAATTAAAACTTTGGGACAAAAATTCATGGACTCACTAAAGGGGTATGTATTGAACTGAATCCAATTATTTTATAGCATGAGAATGTTTAGTTATAGGAGAAGGGGAGGTAGTTGAAACAGGATTTTCTGATCATCTTGCAAAATGGCTATAGATAAAGGAAAAAATTGAATATATAAAAACAGGCAAGGGAATAAAAATGATGAATGAAGGAATGAAGAAGGAATGATATTAGCAATGTTAGTTATGGAAAGATCATATTACTTTGAGAATATTTTATAAAAATTGGTCTGAATGGTGGGTGATATTTAAGGAAAAATATAAAAAATATTTTTTACAATGACAATATTATGTGAGAAAAGTAGAGGAAGAAAAATATAAAAAAACATATAACAATGCATTGGAAGAATTAGAATATAATGATAGAAACCATTTTGACAAAGAAAAATAATTATATGAAAAAAAAACAGAAAAATACAAGAATTGGTATATAACCAAAGATATTTCTACAAGGAAAAAGAGAAGAAGTACCAAGTTACTTAAGCAGATTAGTAAAGGAAGATGGTAGTGTAATGAGTGAAATGAAAAATGTAAAGGGAAAAATAGAAAGAACTCAGGGAAATTATGAATTGTGTAGTACAATATATACAAGAGCTGTTTTAAGAAAAAAAGATGTAATGAATACAATATGGAAAGTAAAAGAAGATTTCTGAGTGGAGCATTTTTTGATTGAAGCTATCTTTCAATACATTACCATTTAAGAGCTTCTTGAAGTATAATACTCATGAAGAAAGGAAATGTAATTCGGTGGCTTGTGGTGTTGAAGAAGAACTTGTATGTCTGAGATGTTGCAGGACTGTTAGGTATTAGGAGAAAGTTCATGTTACTTAGACTGCTGAAGAAAGAAGGCTGCACAAACACATGACACTACATTGAGGTAGGACCCAGATAAAGCAATGGCTGACAGAGCTATAATTATACTATTATGCTTTATTTGAAGAGAACATTGTCAGAAGGCTTTATATAATAAAAAGTAAGTGTTAAATTATAGCCCTTTTCTAAGAATTCCTTGTTACATGCTTATAGTTGTCAACCCCGCCATATTATAGAAAATATCCATAGGTCTCAATTTTGTAGGATTAAATGTATATGTAATCTGGATTCTAATTTTCATGTTGAGGCAGAACATTTAACAACACGCTTTTTGAATAGGGGCTACAACCAAAAAACATTTGCATTAGCCTATAAAAAGGCAGTTGAGAGTCCAAGGATGACAATATTTCAGCAAAAACAGGTGAATCAGGGGCTGGAGCATACTACCAGTAACTTTAATACACTTAGATTTTCTATGACATATGGGACCAATACCTTGCAGATTAAGTCGGTTATGCATAAACATTGTCATATTCTAAAAAGGGATCCATTTTTTAGTCGGGTACTGGATGATAATTATCGTTTTGGCTATCATAGAGGAAAAACTGTTAGTGGACATTTGTCTGGATTTAAAAAGGGTTTTAATAATTTACAACAGGTATCTACCAGAACATTGAAAGGTAGTACTTTTTGTGGACATCATTCTTACTGTAAATTAGTGTCCAGGACAAAATTATTTATTTCTGTTAATACATCTAGGGTATATGACATTCAACATTTGATAACATGTTGAAGTGAATGGGTGGTATATTTAGCGGTATGCCAATGTGGTC
>NC_056725.1:1121920752-1121940335 GCF_019279795.1 Protopterus annectens
TTTAAAAAAACCTTTTCCCTTAAAAATTTAAAAAAAAAACAAAATTTTTTAAATTTTTTTGGAAAAACCCAAAACTATTTAAAAAGGGGGCCCTTTTGAAAAAATGTAAAATTTCCCCCAAGGTTTAAATTAGTGGGGAAAAATTTAAAAAAAAAAAAGAAAAAAAAAAAAAAGTGGGAAATTTAAAAAAGAAAGGGAAAAAGAAACTTTTGGGGTTTTGAAAAGAGTTACAGTGTTGCTGAATTCTTACCAAACTAAAGATAAATATATAAACAACTAAGATGGATTTCACTTGCAATAAACCACTGTTTGTTGACTTCTCTAAAAATAATTTAGCAAATATATCCAACTATATCCATATAGAGCTGAATTATATAAATGTGAATCTATTAACAAACCCTTTTTTGTATATCCTGCTGTTTTAATAGGAATGTGGTTGTGTCATAGATTATCCTTAAATGACAGTAGAACAGCTCACTTTACCTATTCAGGCATGTCCAAAGGGCGGTTTCAGGTGTACTCTCCAGTTCAACTGGTGAATCTGGGCATTTTGAAGCAATGTTACAACTGCCTCATGTACACAGACAACCCTCTCCTCCTACCACCAAACACTAATATATGTGAGAGATATAATTATACAGCCAAACTGGAGGCAAAGCTCTCTCAACACAAGACTAGAACTGACAGTCAAGAGGAGAAGGAAAATACTTGCAACACGCCACCAATCTCACATAGACCTACTAAACCAACACCGTCAAATAACACACATAAATACACAAAAACATACTCTGAGGCTCCAAATAAAAATCTGCAAAAGCAACAGAGACCTCCAAAGCAGACACCCAAGCAACCTCCACACCCCATCACAAACCATGAAACACATACTTCACATAATCAGTGTGCCATGCAATCACAGCCCTTAAGGCAAACTAACATACCCAACACACTAGTAATAGGTGACTCTATAGTCAAGCACACTGATGTCCCACTCACTAAGCTGAATAAGGAGAAGGTTACTGTTAGCTGCCTGTCGGGTGTCAGGATCCGACACATAACACAAGCACTCAGGTCACTTCAGAACAAGTACAAATACGACTCTGTCATTGTCCATGCTGGTGTGAATGACCTGAGACGTACCTCTCTGGACTACATGAAAAGAGACATGGAAGAGCTCTCTGATCACGTAGCCTAAGCCAGTATGACCTGGACCCTGAGTAGCATCCTGCACTCACGAAGAATGATGCCACAGTATAAAGAAAAAATGATTAATTTCAACAACTGGCTAAGTTTCTGCTGTCATTCAAAGGGGATCCAGTATCTGTCCACCTGGGATGACATGCTCGATAAGCCACGCTTGCCATAGCGATGGCTTGCACCTGTCACCCTTAGGCTTTTGAATACTGGCCAAGGCTTTTGCCACCCCCATAGTGCCTTTTTAGGCAAGGCTCAAAGATAAACCCACCACCGTAAATAGCACAAGTAACCAAAACTGAGGGTAATGCTACTCAGCGCCAGAAGTCTAAGCGTCAAAATGCATACTCGAGGCACTCCTCAGTATGGAGAACATCGATATCTGTGCAGTAACAGAAACCTGGTTTAAGGCTCCAGAGAGCTCCTCAGCACTACCAGGCTATGACTCATACCATACTTTTCAGCCACAGAACTTGGACCAAAACACAAAAGGTGGTGGTTTATCCATATTCATCAAGGATACCCACACCTCCAGGTTAGTGGCACAGCACATTGCCTCAGAGATCATCCATGTGCAACTAACAATGGGCAAAACTGCAGTTCAAATTGTAGCTTACTACAGATCAACTACCATGACTCAGGACCCCCATTCCGCATTTCTGGAGACACTGGAAATATGAAGGTCCTAACAAACGCCCTAATAATGGGTGATTTCAATTACCCAAACATTAACTGGGAGAACTACTCAATACTAACTCCCTTGCCCAATGCTTCCTAGAATTTATAAACTCGAACACCTTGGATCAACTGGTCAACACCCCCACCAGAGGTGACAACATATTGGAACTGGTCATCACCAACATGGGCAATCGGTGTTCTACACCGGAGGTCAAACCCTTGCTGGTTAAATCAGACCATAGACTAATCACTCTGGATGTCCACATTCCGTCCACACCCCCAATCAAGGAAACCACCGTGAAAAACTTTTCAAATCAAACTTCACATTACTTAAGACTGAGGTGGAAAGGTTCACCACCCCCATGCTGAAGGACAACTAGGTTCACAGCCCCCATGCTGAAGGACAACTCTGTCCAAGCTGCTGAATCCCTTACAAAGGCACTCTAGGAGCACCTGCAAGAATGCATGGATTGTGCTATCCCAAGCAAAACCAAGACTCACTCCTCCAAGAAAAGGAAACCAGTCTGGTGGACCCCTGCCATAAACAAGCTATACAACAGAAGGAGGAAACTAGTGCAGAAAAGAATAAAATCCCAAGAAGGAAAGACATCCCTGATCAGTATCAGCAAGAAACTACGATCCCTCATAAAATCATCCGTTAGCTTCAAAAGAAAAATTGCCAAGGACTCCAAAGATAACCACAAAGCTTTCTTTAGCTATGTCAAGAACCTAAGTAGAAACTCTCAGATCTGCTCTGAGTTAGTGCAGAATGGGACAAAATACACTGAATCGACTGATATTGCCAATATTCTGGCAGACAGGTTTAGTCCAAACTGCACCCCCCTCTCACCCCCTAAAGGGCCCATAACCATACCAGAAGAATGTAGTGCCCTGGCAATCACTGACACACAGGTTAAAACAGCCCTATCCCAAGCCAAAACTACAGCTTCAATGGGACCAGATGGTGTCCCAGGCTGTGTCTTACATGAGCTCCAAAATGAACTAACCCCTCACCTAAACACACTGTTCAAACTCAGCCTCTCTACAGGCTATGTACCCATAGAGTGGTGCACAGCAACAGTTATCCTGCTCCACAAAGATGGATCCACAACGGACCCAGGGAATTATCACCCTATAAGCCTGACTAGCCTGGTCTGCAATGCTATGGAGTGCATCATCATGGAGGTCATTAACAGAGACATTGGGAACCTTCAAACTTTGGAACCTACCCAGTTTGGCTTTGTTAAGGGCAGATCATGCCTCCTAAACCTGGTGGACTTCTTTGAGACAGTTCCCAAGGCTTTAGATGAGGGAAAGGAGGTCCACACAGCCTACCTAGACCTCGCAAAGGCTTTCAACACCATTCCCCATTCTGGTATTATAGACAAGCTCACCATCCTGAACATAAACCCCTACATCACGAGATGGGTTTCCAACTGGCTCATGGATAGAAACCACATGGTGAGAGTTGCAGGCTCTAGGTCTGACTCTAAACCTGTTACAAGTGGCGTTCCTCAGGGCTCAGTCCTAGGACCCCTCCTGTTCAGCATATACTTCTCAGAGGTATAGACAAGCACAGGAAGACTATGGCTGACCAAGTTCACAGATGACTGCAAACTGGGGGCTATAATTGACTCTCCAGCTGACACAGACATCCTCCAAAAGGGTCTCACCGAGACAGATACCTAGTGTCAAAATCATGGCCTCAAGCTAAATGCCAAAAAGTGCATAGTCATCCCTTTTTGGAAAAAAACAAAGTACCCGCGAACTACCACATATGTGGTAGTCCCCTAAATACAGAAAATGTAATAAGGGATCTGGGGACCCAAGTAGATAGTAATCTCTACTTTGATAATCATATTAAGAATATCCTTCTATGTGGCCCACCTAATCACAAAAGGGTTTGCATCTAGAACAAAAGAGGTTATTGTGCCCCTCTACTCATCAGACCCATTATAGAGTACAACGACCCATTTGGGATGTACCTTACAGGACACCTGCAAAAGCTGGAAAAACCACAGAAGTACCTCACCAAGAGGATTACTGGCCTCAAACATATGCCCTATGCAGCCCAACTGAAGAAACTCCAGCTGTACTCGGTTGCATACCACTTACTCAGAGGTGATCTCTGCCTGACATACAAGGCCATATCCAACCCAGAATTGATGGACATGCTCCACCTAAAAAAAACAAATCCCCAAGAGCCACAGGCTCTAGGGATCTAATCCTCACCACAATGATAAATAGGATGTGCTGGAGGGATAGATTCCTGTCCCAGGGACTCCCCATGCTTTGGAACAGGATTCCAATCTACATTAGGCAGAGCCCCTCACTAACATTCTTCAAGATAAACCTTGACGAGTGGATGGGAAATGGAAAATTTACCCAGGGATCACTGCAGTGGCTCTGCTGGACAGAGGCACAGGGAACTAATCTAAGGGGGTGGTGAAAGCCAACCCATTCTGCCTAGGCTTATAGATGCCCTCGGGCAGATAGCCTAGTACTTACCTATGGACCTATGAACCTAAGATGCTAAAGATCAGATAGGAAATGCCTTCAAAGTAATAATGCTTCATTGAACAAAGCTAATATTTTGGACATTGAACTATGAGATGGACTGGAAAGAAAACAGAACAGGACATTGAGAAAACAGAATTTCCCAATAGTCACCTTGGTGGGAACAGAATAAATTAGTTCTAGAAGAAATGTCCCTCTTCTGAACTATCTAAGGACTTCAGTACATTTCTTGCTGGAAGGACCAAACCCCAAGTCAGTAATCAGGAAAAAAAATTTAATTACCAACTTCAAGAGCAATCCTGGACAGATGACATATCAGAAATATGACTTCATTAAATAAAATAGTTCTCCAGAAATCATAAAAACTCATGGTAGGTTTAATTTTCAGAAAGCTGAGAATAATTTTGAGTATACTATTAGCAGATTGCTAAAACCAAAAATAGACTACAAATACTGAAGATTTCTTGAATATCTTTTTTTTTTCACTTCAGGTGACTGAAATGTATATTTATGGCTGCTTTTAAGCATAACATAATTTTCTCAGATCAAAAATATTACTCTAGATGAATTTAATTTTATGTCTTTGTCCTTAAAGAAACAGGGAAAATGTGTGTGTGTGTGTTTAATATAGATTGCAATTGTGTTTAATTTGTTTTAAATTTTATTTATTTATTTTACATTTGTTAACCAGGATGGTCCGACTGGATACATGTCCTTTTTCAGCGGAGGCCCGGGGAGAAAAGCTCCAACAGAGTTACATTGATAATTAGGTACAGTAAATGAGCTGAAAGAACTTAACAAAAACATAGGCTATTTACATACAAGTACAAGACTGCCATTACTATTTCTGAGATTACTACTAATGTAACATTAATAACATATTAGCAAGGACGGTAGGCAGTATAATGACATAGAGTTAGACAGGATACATATTTCTTTATCACAGTATACAAAGTACTTATCATCTTAGCTAGTTGTTTATGTTTTAGTTAATGGCACAGAGCTAGTCTGGGTTTGAGCAAGGACATAGCCAGTGTGACTTGAAGTGGAGTTTTAGACTATTTTTGAATTGACTTAGAGAAGTTGCAAGCATGATGTTATTTGGGAGAGAGTTCCATATTTTACCAGTGATGTTGGCAAATAGCGCGTCACCACCTAGGTTGAGAGATTTTGTTGTTTGGACAAGGAGTCTGTTTGCTGAGCGAAGGCAGCTTAGATTGGAGTAGGGAGTCATTAAGTTTTTTAGTGCTGGGGTATTCTCAGGTTGTTTAAGGATTTTGAAGGCCTCTATGAGTTGAGACTGGTGAAGAAGGTGTGGGAATTCTATCCATCCAAGCTTTTTCAGGTTAGTACAGTGGTGTGTTCTGTAGGGTAGGCCTGTAACGAACCTGGCAATGTGATTATAGCAGGATGAGAGCTTGGCCAGATCAGATTTGTTAAGGTGAGTGAGGACAGGAGAGGCATATAGTAGGGTAGAGAAGGTGTGAGCAGGCTGTGGCTGCCCTGGCATTGAGGTGAGGAAGGCTTTAATTCTATATAGGGTCCCAAGTTTCTTGTTGACTGACTTAATGGCTTGGTTGATATGTATATCAAATCTGAGTTTATTGTCAATGTTTACTCCTAATAGCTTTGTATAGGTGTCTGGGGAGATGATGGTCCCATTATTGGATTTTTATAGTGAAGTTTTCAGTCGGAGATCTATTGGTTGGGTAGAAGAGAAGTAACTTGGTTTTGTTTGGATTTAAGATCAGATGATTGGCAAGCCAGTTTTCGACTTTGGTGAAGCTATGTTGGGTGGTAGTTAGTAGATTTGCAAGAGAGGCATTGGAACATATTATAGTCGAGTCATCTGCATATTGAATGCAGGTGGCTTCAGGGATGACTGTTTGGATGTCGTTTATGAAGACTGAAAAGAGGAGAGGTCCTAATATGGAACCTTGAGGAACTCCTATGGTATTTGGTAGTAGGCAGGAGAGCTTGTTTTGCCACATTACTGCTTGTTGTCTCCCAGTGAGGTAAGCTTGAAACCAGTCAAGGGCTGGAGTATCTAGATACAGGGTTTTTAAAGTATATAGAAGTAACTGATGGTTTACCAAATCGAAGGCTTTCGATAGGTCCAGGAAGAGAGCGGAGGATATTTTTATTATTCTTAAGATTAATGTTTTCAGTAAAAGAGAGGAGGGCAGTGGTTGTACTATGATGGGGTCTGAATCCATGTTGAGAGTCTGTGAGTAGTTTATTTTGGGTTAGATAGAGCATTAGTTGGTTGTGCATGCACTTTTCCGTAATTTTGGCAAGTGGTGATAGTATGGCTATAGGTCTATAGTTGGATAGTTCTGTGGATGAACCTCCTTTGTGGAGTGGAATAACATAGGATATTTTCCAAATTGAGGGGATTGAGGCCTCAGTTATGGTTCTGTTAATTAGGATTGAGATAGGGTAGGCTACAACATCTGCAGCAATTTGCAGGTATTCAGCCGGCAGAAGATCGGCTGAAAGGGTAGTTGGCTTCAGTTTTTTCAAAAGGGATCTGATAAAGGATGTGGACACTGGCTGGAAGTTAAAAGAGAGTGGTGAGTCAGGTATAGTGTTTATAGAAGTGTGGGGAGGAGAAAGTTGGTTAGCTAATGACTGGATGGTTTCTGTGAAGAAAGTATTGAATGAATTGGCTATATCTTCTTGGCTCTTGTCAGATAATGTTCCTGGGGTCGGAGTAGTGGATTTGCCTGGTTGGAGAAATTTATTTATGCCTGCCCAGTACTTTTGAGGGTTATTCTGATGTTTTATGTTGCAGATTGTAGAAGTAATTTTTCTTATCTAGTATGATGGCTTTTTTAGTCTCATTTCTAAGTTGTTGGAATTTGATACGATCTAGGGGTAGTTTGGTAGTCGCCATTTATCCCACGCTTTGTCTCTAGTTGTTATTTTGGTTTTGGTGTCTGTTGTTAGCCAGGGTGCTAGCTGAGTTTTAATTCTTATTGAGTGTTTAGGGACATACAAGTCAAGTATAGTAAGGAATGAATTGTTAAATGATGACACTGCCTCATCAAGGGGAAGGAACTGTAGTTTTGTCCAGTTACATGATTTGAGTTCAAGTTGAAATTTAGTTGGGTCAAAGTTTTTCTTGGATCTGATAGACCTATAAATAGGTAAGCTTGTACAATTAATTTTGTCTTTCATGATGTATGTGAGCAGGTGATCACTAAGATCATTAGGGAGAGTTCCAGACATATAGTTCTGGGGATGACTGTTGGTGAGTATCCAGTCTAGTATACTCTCTTTTTGGTTATTGTGACCTGTACATGTGGTAGATGATATTATCTGAGAGAATCCATGTAGGTTAACAGGGATGGGGTTGGACTGTGCTGTGCATTGGTTCCAGTCAATATTAACATCGCCCAGGACAATGGTTTCTTGAGGGTAGTTGTTGGCTGTCCAATGTAGAATGACCTCTAGTGTTTCTACATTGTTCCCAGGGGGAATATAGGTGTAATAAATTCTCATTTAGTTATCTTTTTGCAGTATATTGTAAGCATAAGTCATCCTCTGCTAACAGCTCTCCATCCTGGTATTAGTACTGACCCATTTATTCTTTTATAGGCATCAGGGTTGAGGATCAAGCTGTCTGGTAAGAGACTGCTGTACTGCAGACTGCTAAGGTTTAAGCCCTGTCCACTTAGGCTGTTTCCAGGCTCACCTTGTTTGTGAGTGTAAATGGGTGCTGTGAGAAAAACATCCCCATATCCATGGGGACATGCCTATCTGAGCCCCCCCCCACAAGTCATACATTGGGATACTATGAGACTATGCCTACCCCTTTGTTCTTGTAACATTACTATTCTGAATCTCTGGCATAACCCCTTACAGTGCAGCACTTGCATTCCTTTCCAGCACATCCCCCATCCCTCCTCTCAGGAGATGTGAGTGAACATGGCCTCTTCACTCCACCCCCCACCCCTCGTCTTCACCTCCAGTACCAGAGCTTCTTCCCTGGTCACCAGAGTTACAGATGGGGATTCTTCCTTCTATACCACAAGAGCCAACAAAGTGCACACTTTTCTAATATTTAGCATTTCATAAAGGGATAGCAGACTTTTTGCATGTATTATTTTATTTGAGAAAACTATCTTGATGAATATTTTGTTTATAATACTGAATGCTTAAACATTATTACCAACACATTTTACTACTATCGTTATAAAATATACAGTAAAGTACTGTTGCACTTTTGTAAACCTTATAGTAAAGAAATGTGTATTGCATTGTTTCTTTTTTTTTTTTTTTTTTTTTTTTTTTTTTCCATAATAAATTTTTATTGAAATATATTTCTACACATTCCTCCAAGAGAGCTTTCCAGATCGCAAACTATTATTTGTATGAATATTTTTTTGCTGATGAAACTCTGTGTATTGCATTGTTTCTATTTGCTGAGAAGGGGTACATCTTGTTCCCTGAAAAGTTATTCTTACAAAGTAATCAAATGGAAACTACATTTTTAGATTTGGTTCTTACATTATTTAGCAAGTAAGCATTTCTTAAGTAACAGTAGATTTTTATGTATTATATATTTAAGAAGAAACTTTACTGATTTATTTACTTGTTACTTATAATACTAACACTGGGATTCAGAAAGACGGTGGTCATGGGCAGCCTGCCACTGTTTACCTTGCTTACATCATGAGGCTGGATATCCCTTAGGTATGAATATGGTGGAATTAGAACAAGGATGTAAGCTCATTAACTATCCGGTTCAGGGCTGCAGCGTGGACTGTGGAAAGAGTTTGTAGTACTCGGCTGCAGCCACAGGGAAACAGATATACAAACAGTGCTCATTAGTAGTGCAAGCATCTCAGTGAGGCTCCCCGTGATCTCACATGCAAAGCTGCAGCAAGAAGCAGAAGTGGTGTGAAAACCTTAAAGGGCCATGATTCATATATTTGTATGCTGATCTATTTTTTTATCAAAATAAAAGTTGGAAATGGGAATATAGGAAAGTGATGAAAAGGGGGGAAAAGCAAGTATAAGGTATAACATAAGGCAAATACTTAGTGAATGAGCAAAATGGATGTGGGGAGGAGGGGAATTAAGGCGAGAGTTGGTGTATGTACCAGGGGTACACAAACACAGAAAACAGACAAGACTGACAGGGGAGGTGCTGACACAATGATGGTGGGAGAAAACAATAGAGAAGAAGACATCAGGCTCACAGAGGAAAGAGAATGGTGACAGGGAGGATTGGACAACAAACATGATGAGCACAGAGAGAAAAGGCAGGGGGATACCAGGATGGGGGATAGGATGGGTTGTGCAGCTGTAGCTTCTGCCAGCTACAACCTGGAGCTCCTTCACCACTGGGCCCTGGCTCAGATGGTGGAGCCATTGTGGGGCAGAGATGCAACACAATGCATCACCAAAGGAGGTTCTTCAAAGGACAATGTGAGCATCCAGCCTTCTGTCAATCAGCTCCCCTATGTTTTCCAGTTGTCTCTGGGTGATGAAGGTGTCTCTCCACTGCCACAGTTATGGGCTGTTTAATAGCAGCACCACCTGGTGCAGCTCTGGTTGCAGTTTCCAATACAAATGGCACAGGAGGGGTATATATGCCTGTGGCAGCCTGGGATGTTGTGAGTGCAGGTAGTATAGTGTTGGGTTGTCAGGTCTTCCTGAAGGAATGGGTGCAGGGCAGGATGCTGCATCTAAGTATAAAATAAACTGAGAAATAAAAAAGAAATGTAAATAATAGAAAGGATATTAAGAAAGAGGGTTGAGGAGAGAGAAGTACAGATACAGTGAAAAAGTGCAGCTAAGCCATTTTCTTTCTCTAACAACATTATGTGTACTATAATTGAATGAACAAGAAACACCCACCCCAGTGTAACAATGATGTTAGATTATACAACCCATGGAGGAATTGAACACACAGTCATCACCACATGCAGTCCAGAAAGATAGGGCTGAACAAGTGCTGTTACTTCTACAAGCACTCTGAAGGATGCAGTCAAACACACATTAATGGTGTGTGTGTGTGTGTGACTCAAATGTACATATACAAAGAAAAAAGGGAGTTCTACAATATTACAGATGAAAGAATAACACCAACCCTAATGCACAAATGATGGCACAACAAATAACCAAGTGGGAATTAAACATACCTGAGTATGAGTCTGCTCAAGAGGAGCTGAATGGTAGCATTAGAAAACAGAGCACACAGAGAACATCAGACATTTTCTGCTCTTACAGAGAAACTGGAAGGAACAGACTATTACTTTTATGAAAGCACAAATAAATAACTGGATGAGTATTCTACAGCAGGATTTATTAATCTAAAGAGCTCATCATGTGTATGCTCCAAACCTGGTCATGAGAAAATAGTCAAGACCTGTATTAGTAAAGATGCAATCATGCCAGCTGAAAGAGTTAATCTTATCAAAACTGTGGCAGAAAGGCAAAATATTAAAAATCAGAGACAGAGTGTGTGTGGAAAAGGATTATTCCCTGCATACCAGGCAGAAGAGAAGCAAATTTATCCCAGCAATCAAAGAATGTCAAGAGGCAGGAGTGAGATTCAAGCTGCTGTATACAACTGTTTCTAAATATTTTTTCCTGGAAGATCAAAGACATTTTTTGATGTACAACAGGCAAGGTAGAAATACAAAAGTTTGTCCAAAAAGGGGAAAGCCATCAAATAGCAGGGGACTCTGCTTCTCACACATCTGATGGTAAGGCTCATCGAAAGACTTTGCCAGTGAAACCTTTTTCAATGTTCCAAAGGAAAATGCTTAAGAGACAGAAAAAAGCATAGGAATTGACTAGAAGAATTGGGAGTATCTTGGAACTGAACCAGAGTCTGGGGTTGAAAGATTGAGATGAACAGAAAGACCAATAGCATAGAAATGAGTGAATAAATGCAAGACTATAAAGCATCAATCAGATTTGTGAAATATGGATTTACAAGAAAAAGTGGCTGAGAAAGATTGGATTTTTGTTGACTTTGTTAAACTTATTGGGGAATTGACAGGTATATGCCCCACTTTATATCATTAATGTTTCAAAGGACACTAACAGGAACAAAAAGTGGGAGAAAGAGGGAAAATTAACTGTATGCAAAACAATTTTTGTTCATAACAGTATTTATATAAAACATTTTATGATATAAATTGCGTGTGATATAGTAAAGCATTTCAGTGACTGTTTTGTGCGATAAAGATACTAAAGAAAGCAGGTGCTTTTGCTCTCATTTTTAGTTTTAAGACTGTACAAAAGCACATTTAAATCAATAGGTTGTAATCTTGGGCTATTAGGGTGAGGAATGAGATGTAAAAGTGCACCTGATTATAATATATGCAGAAATGAATTGTTTTCTTTTACTTTTGCATAGATAAATGTCTGGGTTAATGTCCTTGGCTTAATCCAATAACATTTTTTTTGTGAATGAAAATGTTCTTTAAAAAATTGAGAGACCATGATGTAATTAATAGTTTTTTTAAGCAAATAAATGTTCAGTGCCAGTTGAGAAATCTGGAGTTGAAGGCAGCTCTACATTTTGATCTTGTTTCCATGGAAACAAGCTGACTAAAGGTGAAGGCAATAAATCAAGTGGTCTTGACATAGTTTACTGACAGAACCAAAAATTAAAAGGTACAAGGACAAACAGTTCAGTAAAAAATAAAATTTGAAATTACTGAAGTAAATAAGAGAGCAGCTTTTCTGATAACTACATAATTCAATACATTTACTAGAAGAGTGTATAATTTAGTTTTAATTAAAGACAGACCATGCACTTTTTCTTAAGGATAAAAGTTTTTTTTGAAAATATAAAAATTATCACAGGGTGATAAAGAGAAGACAAGAACATTTGGCAGGATTTGTTAGTTGAAAGGGCACAGATGTTTCTTTGCGTATAACCCTAAATTTAGGTTAGGCTTTGCATGTGTGTGCAGCTTTCAGTTTGGGACAGTTGTTCTTTTCAGGAGGGCTAAACTTCATTTTTTGAAGATGTACATAGTTGTCTGTTTTAAGTTACTGGGTTATAGGAGTGTTCTGGAGTGTTTGTTTGGTTGTTTTTTTTTTTTTTTTAGGGTTTTCATTAAAGCAAAAAAGTCTTGTAATATGTGACAGGTTCAAATGGAGATGACAAAAAACTGTATGAAAGATCAAACATTAATGGATGTATATAACACAAAAGCTGGACAGAGACATTTTAAAAAGCTGTCGTACATGATGGCTGGGAATACTAACTTCTTATAATGGCTATATTACACATATTTTGGAAAGTGAATAACTTCACAGGTATAGACAAAAAGTTGTTGTTGTTGTTGTTGTTGTTGTGTATTTCAGAGTTTCCTGGTTAGGGGTCACCACAGCAGAACTCCGGTCAGCTAATGATTGGCAGTAGATTTTTACATGAAGAGTTGCCAGCTCTGACGCACAACCTTCAATGAAGGTACGCCCATTCACGCATGTCTCCACACAGAAGACGCTCTAGCTGAGAATCGAACAGGACAATGTCATACTGTGAGGCAACAATGGACAAAAAGTACAAGTATTGAATTATGCTAAGAATGTAGAGCACAAATAGTAATGCCACTGGAGACTTGCTTGGAAAGAAATGAGCATGTGAATTTGATAAAGAAAGGATTTCAGGAGGGATATTCAGCAGAGTATTGTGGTCAAAGGAAAAGGGGCATACTTATTCATTACTAGAGGATCTCCAATACTGATAGAGGAGGAAAACAAGATAGGAATGGTAGATTTATGGTAGTAAGGGGCTACTGGCAAGGCAGGATAATTATCCTGGCATGTATTTATATTCCACGTAAAGCTGCTATTGTGGAGCTTAAGAAGATTTGAGGAGAAATAATCAGCTTTCAGTGGGGAATATTACTTATAGGTGGGGACTGAAACTTAGTTTGCAACTGTGAGGATGTATTCAGGGACCTGGAAGGGAAAATAAAAAAGAGGGTAGATTTCTGAATAGGTTTATGAAAATATTTGGTATGGATGATGTGAATTTAGTAGTAGGAACTCAGAGAAAATTTACATATTATTCCCCAAAGTACAATAACTGGGCTAGACTAGATAGAAATTACATTTCACAGGAATATGTGCATTTAATTGAAAGCTTCAGCACACATGCAATATCCATTTCAGATCAATGCGAGTAACTAAGATAAAAATGCAGGGTAATGACGTACAAAGGAGACACTGGCACTTCCCACCTACTTGTTAAAAAGGGAGGAATTTAAGTAATGGGTAGTGGAAATTATTCAAGAGTTAACTAGGGAAAATATAAATTTCTTCAGAAGTTATAGCTAGTAAGTGGGATAAAGTGAAAGTGGAGTTTAAACATAGGGTACAAATAAAAGAAAAAGGGATATGGTTAAGAAGTAACGAGAATTATTTAGAGGGGCTGACAAAGGTTAAAGTATTGAAGAATAAAGGGGATCTCACAGAACAAGGGGAAACTGCAGAGTGCTAAATAGAAAATAAGGGATTATCTGGATAATATTTGTGAGTTTAAAAAGACTGCTGTTAAGCAACTATTTTTTTGACAGCACAAACATTTAGGCAACAGAAAGTAGAAAGGGGTGTTGCTAAACTTAGGAGCCTATAACAAGAAAAATAATAAGAGGTCTTGTAGCGGTATTAGAGATATTTTAGAAATTTATGAAAATTTGTATAAAGCAGATGAATGTAGAAATCAAGAAAAAGCACAAATGGAAATCTTTTTGGAATACTCAGTTATGCCAAGGGTAGAGGTAGATGAGGCTCAACAACTAACAGTTAAGATAAGGGAATATGAAATAAAAATGGTGATGTATAATCAATCTGTAGGGAAGTCTCCAGGAATAGATGTCATTCCTGTGGAAGTTTGGAATCAAGCAGGGAAGAAAGTGATAAAGCGCTATAAGGTTTTGTTTAACAGTATTTTAAAAGTAGGGGTAGCACCAATATCCTGGAAAAGCTTTGGTGATTGTAATACCTAAAGACAGTGAGGGCTCAGACCCGACTTCATATAGGGCCTTTCAATTTTAAATCATGACTGCAAAGTAGTTATGTCTATAATAGTTGAAAAATATATTTTCAGAATTGATAGATATGACTCAATGTGGTTCTGTGGAGAGAAGGCAAACATTTGGCAGCATTAATAGAAAATTGATGATCCAGAGGGAAGCAGAATGTAAGAAAATGCCATTATTGCTGATGGGTCTTGATGCAGAAAAATAATTCATCTGGGTAAGTTGGGATTTTATGAGTAGGGTAATGAAAGCATTTGCATTCACTGACATAATAAAGTTATTTAGGAGTATATATATGAGGGTTCAGAGGCAAAATTTAAAGTGGGAGGGTTCCTCTCTGATAGTTGTATCTAAACAGGGGAAACCAGGCAAAGGTGTCCTCTTTTTCCATTATTCGCATTATATTTAGAGCTACTGGCAAAGAAAATAAGGAACTCAGAAATTCAAATTTGTATGGCAATCAAGAAAAATTGATTTATTTGCAGAAAATATTATCTGGTACCTAATAAAAGCAGAAAAGGACATCTCAGTGTTGTGGAACTTTCTGAGACATTTTCAAGTCTTTTGGGGATATAAAATTAATGAAGACAAAACAAAAGCTATAGCTGTAAGTTATATGCCTACACATGAACCGGTTCAGCAATACCCATATTTATAGGGACATAATAAAATGTAGCATTTAGGGGTATGGGTTTAAAAGGATTCTGATATGGCAGCTAAGGGTATGTGAAAAGAGGCTAAACAAAAAGATAATATAAAAAACTGAGAAGCTGTAAGCTCTTGTATGGATACGGATAGCAAGATAAAGCAGTGAAAATGTTTTTAGACACTTTTAGATATAGGTCAGGCATATTTTTATCAACCAGATGAGAAGTCATGGGCAGTAATTAATAAAGAGTTAAAGATCTTTATCTGGGAGGGAAAGAGGAAAAGGGTCAAGTGGGATAAGTTGATCCTTCCAACAGAACAAGGTGGTATAGGATTACCTGATTTTAGTGCTACACAGTTAAGAGTTATAGACATAACACAAGCAGAAATTCAAGGTGGAAAGGGATGATGAAGTAAGGAGGAAATTCAAGAAATAGAGGTCCATCAGAGTGGAATGTGACAATGCCCTGTATGTCAGCCATAGATCTCCCCCCTTAAAAGCCTGTAGGAGACAGACTACAGGGACAGGGCCTTGAGGCAGTCTGCATAGGACATTTTACTTACACCCTGTATTCTTTTAGTGAGGAACCTCTGTGTACGTTCCAATTGTTGGATATGCCTGGTTAGGTACATACCAAAGGGGGTATTGTATTCAATGATAGGTCTGATGAATGCCAAATGCAGTGGAACAATGATGTCCTTGAACTTAGATGCCACACTTTTGTTTATAAGTTGGGCAACATAGAATGATTTCCTCACCACTGTAGACATATGATGGTGAGAGACTAGATTAATATCTATGTGTATCCCTAAGTCCCTGACTAGTGGGTCAACTCTAAGGGGTGTGTTGTCAATATGATAGTTGCCAGGGATGAATGACTTTCAAAGGATACTATTATGCATTTCTTGGCATTTAGTTTTAGTCCATGGCTCTGACACCAGTTGTTTGTCTGTATTGAAAAAATTATATGGAGCTAGTCACGCAGCTGCCTCGCCATTGAAAAAATTACATTGCTCTTACTTGCTTGGTGTGATGGATTTGAAGTGTTCTTTAAGACACTCAGTCTTGCTGGCTGGATTCTGCTAAAATTCAAAGTCTGGTTATATTTGCATTCACAGTCTGTTGCATACAGAAACTTGCAGAATATACACTGATGAGAGAATATACTTTGCAGCATCAACTTTAGAGAGCAGTAACAAATAACTTTTTATAATAAATCAAACTGGACAAACGTTGCAGCTTAAAAGTACTGTTCCAACTTTACTTCTCATATAGTACAGATGATGTGAGAGATATAACATTTACCTTAGGACAAACGAGTCCCTACCATACCTCTAACATAACTGGATTTATACAGCTCTTTATATACAGTTTTAGTCCTGTAGAAACAATACTAAGCTTCCTTGTTTAACAATGTCTTGTAAGAGACCAGCTTTTCTGACAGTGTGAATATCCTGTAACAGTGTCCTGATGTCCATGTAGAAAAACATATTTTTGAGGAAACACATTGTTCTATATTCTATTTGGATCTGTGTATAAAAACATCTGTTCTTGTGCCAATGCTGATAAGCATGTCCTGTTTTTTATGCAGAAAAACATATTTTTGAGAAAACACATTGTCAGAGATCAGCTTTTCTGACAGTGTGAACATCCTGTATTTTATTTGGATCTTTGTATAAAAACATCTGTTCTTGTGCCATATCCTGTTTTTCATGCAGAAAAACATATTTTTGAGAAAACACATTGTCACAGTGTCATAAACATATCCTGTTGTTTTAGGAAACATATTGTGTCCATCCTGTTATTTTAGGAAACATACTGTGTCCATTTTTTATATGCAGAAAAGCATGTCAGTGTTCTTTAAAAGCAGATTTTGCATTTTTGCTCTTGCATACATCCTGTCTTTAAGTCTGTAAGGGAAAAATGTCCATTCAGCAGATTCCTTTTCCAAGCCATGGTAATTTAGTATGACTGCTGATCACATACTACTAAACTCTGTTTCTGCATTTAAGCAAGCTTTTTCTTTCAGCATATTTACAACATAATTAATTTCAGACTAATATTCATAAAATCTAACAATTCCCTCTGTTTTTAAACATACTCAAAACATTTTATATAGAAAACGCAAGAAACAAACCTTTAGTTTGATACAACAAATCAAAATGCAATTTTACATAGTTAATACAATGATATTAAAGTATTACTACCAAAGCTGAATGTATTTAACAATTTTTTCTTTTGCAGACCATTCTGTGAAAATATTTTATCAGTTATGAGCTGTGTCTGCTTTAGTTTAACTTGATCAATTTATTCTTTTGCAATCATAGAATTTAATTTATGACTTAGAACTGTTTCATTAACTCTTTGCAACTGTTGAATTAACTATAAGAGACAATAACTATGTGCTACTGCAAGCATTTATACACTTCTGAAAATATACAGTTTCAATGTCATTTTAACCATAACATTGTGATCATGTCTTCAAACTGCTCATTAACATCTTGGTAAAATACTGAACTGGGCTTAGATAATAAATATTTGAAAGCAATTATTTTACTGGGGTAAAACCAGTGATATTACAACTAGACAAATTACTTTTGAACTTATTACAATGTATCCTGATTAGTATGTATTTACACAGAGTGTTTGCTATTTATGCATTTCAATCTAGTAGGTATCTTGGACCCATTGTTTTCTTTAAATATGTTTTTTTCACACATATTCATTACTAAACATTAATTTCATTTGTACCAAATTCTTCTGCATTTGTACATACAAAGACTATCATTTGTACTGAAATTTTCTACATTTGTACATACAAAGACTGTAAAGTACATTTAGTCTAATCTTACAAATTTAATAACATTAATATTAAGCAAAATCTTGGAAAATGTTTGTCTCTTTAGAAATATCTAGTGGAATTGCCACCAAATCCATATGTCCTGTTATTTTAAACTACACACTCAACAATTAAAATAGTGATGCTTTTTTATACCAACATTGTCATTGATGCTTTTTTATACCAACATTGTTTTGCCAAAAACATATTAAAAATAGTGACCAATCTTGTTCAATTTTTTTACATATCTTTACTCTCTTTTGTATAGCTTTAATAAAGCAATTTTCATCTCTTGTTTTTTAAACCATCTCTTGTATAGCTTTACAGTTTAACAGGTTGTAAATACAATTTAATACTAAACAGCACAATAATAACCATTATGATAGCTATTAACAACTTGTAAAATATCTTATCCTGTCAGGTTTAATCCAGTTTACCAGTATTTCTAATACACTAATACCTGTTTTTCCCCCCATAAAAGAGTATTGTCAAGAAGGAATGAGATATTTTTTCCTGTAGCTTTATTTTAGACCCTTGTTGTTTATTTTTCTGTAGCTTTATTTCAGACCCTTGTTGTTTATTTTTCTGTAGCTTTATTTCAGACCCTTGTTGTTTATTTTTTTCTGTAGCTTTATTTCAGACTCTTGTTGTTTATTTTTTCTGTAGCTTTATTTCAGACCCTTGTTGTTTATTTTTCTGTAGCTTTTATTTCAGACCCTTGTTGTTTATTTTCTGTAGCTTTATTTCAGACCCTTATTGCAGTACTGCTTATACAGTCAGTGTAAAACTGAAAGTGCCTCCCTCTGTAGTACTTCAGCACTGTTTACCTGCTTTATGCTGTGAGAATAGAATGTATGTCAGCCTAACACTATGGTTATACATTTATTTTAGTAGGTTACTAAATAAAGCTTTCACTGTATATTACCTCTAGTAGGTATTTACACCCTCCTGCACAATTGATTTGAACTGTATATATACTATAGCCCATTTGCTGGCTGTACTTGATGCAACTGCGTTTTGTCCTTTTTAACATTTACTTGCAAAACAGATTATCAGTGACATCTATGCACAATTGTGACATTTTATTACAATTACCAAATAGTGTTGCCTGTAAACATTTTAACAATTATGTTTTAATAACAATGATGCTTTAGAAAAACTCAAGCTACTTGTCTGGCAATCAGTCTTGTTGTTTATCTTATCTTTCCAGCATTTCCTGTAACTATTCATTCAGTCTAGGAAGGTCAGAGCTCACATTTCATACTCTGTAAACTATAGTTAATTCTTTTAGCATTTTTCCTTTAATGTGATTGTGATTTGCATAACTATGCATTTATACAACATAAATATTATTTTACAATTACCTTACATGGATTTCAGTATTTTTTTTTTATTTATTTAACTATTTAACCGTCCTGCCATTAATTTTACAAAAACTGTTTGAATAATACCATCTGTGATTTTCTTTTTAAAATTCAGAACTTTAATTGTTTGGTGTTACTATATAATTATAAACAAATTGTAAAAAACAAAATAGATATTAGTTTAACCAACACATTTATATTTATATTATTTATATTTGCTGTTGTCTGCCTGTTATTCTTGTGTGTTGTAAACAAATGTACTCTAGATGAAAATAACATACATGCATGTCTGTCTTGTATGTATCATAAAACTCTTTTTACTCATA
>NC_056725.1:1121940835-1122052051 GCF_019279795.1 Protopterus annectens
GGGTTTTTGGGACTTGTCAAAGGCAGAGAATGCAACCTGAACATGGTATACCTCCTTTACCCAATCATGACAGGTGTAGATGAGCATTAGGAGGTGCACAATTCCTATGTAGATCATAGCAGGCTTTTGTACATCATCCCACATGTAGGAATGTATGTAGTGTTAAGGGATCTACCTCCGTTCACAGAATATGTTTCCACCAGGACTGCTTGGCAAATGCCAACATTCCACAAGTGCCATCCCATGGACATACAGTCCTTCACAGGTCATATATGTGTTAATGCCCTTTCCCACACTGTGTGCAGCACTACTGGGGTCACTATAACTCACTGGGTGTGGCTGTTGTGGACACATCTGCCATTATTGCAGTTACTGTTGCATCTATCCCCCCACATAGCTGGCTGTAATACTGTACAGTGTATGTAAGCAGGTTGTTAGTTGTTGTTTACACCATTCACAGTAGTTGAGTGCTTCACACCCTCCTAAGGGTAGGGCTATGCCACCGGTATTGGCACACACATGTTACTTAGGCGAGGATCGCAGGAGAGTGGGGAGAAGGACATCCACCCTAATGTTAGCATGTTCAATGTCATCCACATTGCAGACTGCATATATAGCAATGTGTGGTTGTGCCTATCCTGTCTTGGTGGGATTACATGTGCACCAGATGTGTTACCTGCATGGGGACATACCTCCATGTGTACAATCTTGTACCTGTATTGCATCCAAACCAAAGGCTCTCTGTGTTGTACCCAGCCATGGCATGTGTACCACCCACTACACTTACTGGTGACCACTGTAGAAGGCCTGCTGACACCACTATACCTATCAGCCATGTGGCACATGGACAAACACAACACAATCAGAAAAAATAATGGTGACAACAATACAACATTGTTAATTACAGCTATGATGCATCGTGGCTAGGGAGCTACACCTTCCAAGATATTAGCATTTCACTTTACTGCTGACAACATGCTACACATCATTCCATTGCTACATTGTTGTACAGTCTCCCTGTGCATCAGCACCATGTTAGCCTCTCACTGTATCAATGTTACGGATGTCAGGGAGTGGCACAGGTATCATCCTTTGCACAGGGTTTGTTGTTGGTTTGCCAGAGGCCTAGGCTGAGCCATACAATTAACAACATGTGTGTGTATGTGTGTGTGTGTGGGGGGGGGGTTGAGTACTGTTATGAGCCACTGGTGATGTCATGTGCGCAGGTATGTGGTTGCCCTAGGTTTGTTGTTTATGTGTGTCTGTCTGCATGCACACACTTCCTCCATGTGGCTGCCCTGTACAGGGAATTGTGAAACAGCTGCAGACTGTACCTGGCAGGGTTTGCAGTTGACCGTCTCTTGCCACGGACACAGGACCTGTGCCTGGCAGGTGTGCTACAGGCAGTATCAGGTATAAAGCCAGACTGAGTACTGTTCCCCGAGGTTGACAGATGTCCACTGCATCCAGGTCCCTCCTGGGACTGGCCAGGGCCATGTGCATGTGGTCTGCTATGACGGTCTGTGGACAGCACCACCCCACAGTGCTGGGACTGGTACTGCCACTACGGGAGCGGCTGTGAGTGGTGGAACGCCCACGGTGACCTCAAGCTGCTGGTGTTGCTGGCATATGTCCATGTGGCCATCACAACCGTCCCTCCCTTTCCTGACACATGGACATGATATTGTGGATGAGATCCAATGTCTCACCCCACCATCTATCCATGACCTCAGTGTAATTACGGATGGCACCTGCTAGGTCACAGATGCTGTCAGTTACAGAGGTGTGATGAGCCCTCTGCACCCTTAGACCCTGCCTGGTGTACCATTCCATTCATGCCTGTGCCTCCATAACAGTCTGGAACATGCGTGTGGCTGAAATAGATGTGACATATGTGCCAGGGGCATGATGACCAGCGGTGCTCCAATGATCACCCCTGAACATCTGCCTATGTGATACACCACCAGACATCTGGCTATGGCTGCTGTGTCCTGACACATGTGCTATAGATACCACACTGTCCTGGCCAATGCCAACCATAGACCGTCCCTCAGCTAAGGCCAACGGTGATGAGGTATGTAGAGGCAGTGTGAGTGTGTGCACCGATGGGGTGGATATGTGTGGGTTGTCAATTTGTGACCTAGCAGCAGCCCCTGATGACAATTCCTGTGCCTCAACACACCTATCCTCATGGTCACTGTCTGTATCAATGACATCAGATTCCCTGTGGCGGAGACCCAGCCCCACCTTGCCACCAGTGAGGGGAAAACAGGGAACAGACTGTAAGACCTGCACAACACCGCTAAACAGTACACACACACACACACACACACACACACACACACTTGTGTGCAGACATGGCCACACACACAGACATACACATATGCAGTCGACATACATGGGAACCCATACACTCCACCAGACAGCACCTACAGACATATCCCACACCACCATAACACACACAATAGCAGGCGATGGTGCAGTACAGTATCACACAAAAACCTATAATTACACACATGTCAGCATGTAGGACACGTGGCACTCAACAGCATGCAGTGCAACTGTAGTCAGTCCCCGTTACCAATATTATACATGGCTGTGATGCATGATTTCTGTTAGTAGTTGATGGCCCCTCCACGGAACTCACTGCACCCATGTCTACAGAATTGCAGTGCATCTGTTCAGCACCCTGGCATGTACTGTGCACCATACCTCACAGGTGTGCACACCATTGCAGGATGGTGCATCTGTGTATCAGTTGTGTTTCCACTGCTGCTCACAGCTTCTGTGTGTTTCTGGATCACATTTGGACACGTGTTTAGTGAATGCTTGATGTGTATTCATAGATGTCATCATCAGTGGTGCATGTATGAGTGATAGACTACCATTAGACCAACCACACAGACAATGTACTGCACCTATGGTGAGTGTAGAGACCATTACTGACCATGATTGAGCCCTGGCTGATGTTGCCTGTGGTACACATAGATTCATAGGTGAGTACTTGTCTATTGGTCCTGGGGCCTACATAAGCATAGTCACAGGGGTTCCCAGCCATGCACCACCCACTAATGGTATTCCCCTGTGCCCCTGTCAGGCTGTGGCACAGACATACTACACAGGATGAATTCCCCATTTCCCATCCAGTTGCCAAGTGTTTCTGTAAAGAGGGCCAATGAGTAGCATTGCCTGACATGTATGGATAGTCCATTCCAGAGTGTGCAGATTCCCCAGGGCAGGGCCCTATCAATCCAGTATATTCTGTGTAATGTGTTGATGAGGTTTAGGACCCTGGAACATGTGTTTGCAGAGGGAGTGGGATGTCTTTATGTGTAGCATGTTCAACTGCTCTGTGTATGACATAGCTGTGTATGTGGGCAGATGTCAGCTGTGCCTGGGCAATGTGCACTGGAGTGTAGCCACAGTTGTCTGAGATGGACTGTGTATTGCATGTGTTTGAGGCTGGTAATCCCATTAGTGAGGGGTGTGCTCTGTCAGTGCACATGTACAGCATGCATTATGGGTAGGTGTGTTAGATGTGCACATGGCCTACACCTTAGCTATGACATGCACAGTGAATTGCCAAGCATAACCTTAAACCATACTCACTGGCATCCAGTCGCTGCCTTGCTGCTATTCCAGATGTACCTACACTGAGATGGGATAGAGTTGATGTCAGTGGCCACAGCTGTAGCATTGCTACAGGGTGGCTGCAATATTACAGTACAACAGCTGAAGTCCACACTACTACAGATTATGCATTATTGCTTATCAGTACTACACAGCAACAAACCTCACATCTCACATATGCATGATCTACCTGTACAGATGCATACACTTCAGTAGTCTACTGATATGCCCTGGAACCTTACCTGCTTGCTCCATGTCTGGTGATGTGTGTAGCACCCACCTCCATGACTGTATAAGTCTGTAGCTCTTGTGGACAGGCAGGTGCTACCAGGCTCATGAGCAGCTCTTCCACTCTGGTGAGGGGGAAATGGATGTTATGGCCACCCCCTGTTGCAAGTTGGTCACCCTACATGAGAGTGGCACGGTGATGTACATGGGAGAGCAGATCACTACAATGGTGGTGGACCTGCTCATATGTACAGGTGTGCATCCCCACCTCATTCACCCTACAGAACACATCATTCCACATGGCTGTTCTCTCCTGCTGGTCCTGGTTTGTCCATGAGAACAACAGCTGGTGATTATAATTTCATCCTCAACGGCACTGTATGTGGGATTCCATGGGTGCACCATACTCCCTGAAAGACATAATAATGGAAATATGTCTGAGCAACTCATATTTCAAGTTTACCATAATACAATACACATATCAGTTTCCTGCCACCATATAAGCTCCAACATAATGTTCACACAATGCTAGTGGTATGTCTCTGGTACATGTAACATTGGGTCATATATTGTATTGTACAACACTTTCTGCTATGTTTTTATAGACATGCTCCCTGTGGGGACACTAGAGTTGCTGGGCTGTTACAGGGTATTTCACCTGCATGCCATTGTCACTGCCACTATGTTTCCACATATGCATGTGGTATGACTGCTGTGTGATTGCTACACATCTGTGATATTGGGGATATCTATGCATGCTGTTTAACACATTTTGGGATTGTGTGGACTATTACAGTCCACATATGTTCCATGACAAATACACACCAGTATGTTTAGGGGTTATTTGCCAGCAGGAACACCACTCCCATCTAATGTGCACATGTTACCAGTCCACATCACATCCGGGACCCACCACGGAACCTCATTATCTACTGTTCCATCACTACCTTCATATGGAACCACCTCAAGGGATGGTGCACCCCTCCCCCATGGAGTACACACAGACATATGTCTGTCACCCAGTTAGGTCGAGTGTCTTGTGCATAAGGAACTCCACAGAGACATGGGGTATGTGCTACATCACCTGGAGGCATGCAGTACACATACACAAGGTTCGACATGCATGTCCTTCCTGCACAGCCCACAGCCCAGGCACCATTATGTCCATGTAGATGCTGTTGTGACTGTCCATGTGTTGGCACCATGTTCCCTTTGTTCCCATGTGGGGGCTCAATGGCCTCTACATTCTAAATGTAACTACCCGTCAACAGTGTTTAACCACCACATGTGTCATATGCCAGCCCTGTATGCTGTCTTGTTTGTCACTCAACCAGACCTGCATACCAATATGTGCCTAATACCCTTCACCAACATATATATCCCACCTTCTCATACAATTGTGATGTGTTCCCAACATGGGTTACACACCACACTCCACACTCCATCTTGCAGCCATGTACTGGTGTGTAGGTATGTTGTGTATTGATGTGTGATGTTCTCTCACACATGTCATGGCAGGGGACATGTATTGACATAAATATATATATATATATATATATATATATATATATATATATATATATATATAGATATATATATATATAAACATACACACACACACACACACACACACATATATATGTATGTATATATACATATGTGCATATATGTGTAGATATCATTATGTGTTGTTTATATACCTATATAAATGTATAACTGTCCAAGGTTCTGTAGACATACACAGCTGTGAATATGTATCACACATATATGTATCTATATGTGGGGTGCATATGAACATCTGGACCACACTCATGTAACCCTCTTTACTTCACAGCTGAACTGTTCTGCCTTGCTGCAGCACAGACAGGTGTCACATGTGAAAAGAGACTAACATCAGGGGGGTATATATGGTGAAAAACTTTAGATAAGCATATTATACTGCTATGGCAGTTGGGCATGCTATGCTACACTTTAACATGACTGTCATGAAGGTGGTGTGGTCTCTCACCCATGTGTCTATCATGGCAGTATTAATACTCCCACCAGCCATTGGCCACAGTAATTTACAGAACACAGATATCATGGGTCACATCTTTGCCATTCACTGCTGGTCTGCACATTTGACAGATATTTCCCACTGCCCACAGAGACTGACACTACTGTCCAGTACAGTTGTTGAGCAGAACATCATTAGAGGAACAAGTACTGATGGCACATATACATCCTTTCACATTATACATCCTATCATTCTATGCCATATACTGCATTCATAGGTTCATAGGTTCATAGGTTCATACTAGGCTATCTGCCCTAGGGCATTTATAAGCCTAGCCAGAGTGTGTGTGGCTTTCACCACCCCTTAGGATGAGAATACTATACCCATTAGTTTGCTGTGCCTCTGTCCAGCAGTGATACAGAGATGATTCCCGGGGTAAACCTACGATCTCCCATCCACTCGTCAAGATTTCTCTTGAACTGAGTCAGTGAGGGGCTCTGCCTCACATGGACTGGGATTCTGTTCCATAGTGTAGGGAGTCTCTGGGCGATGACTCTGTCCCTCCAGCACGTCCTATTTATATCCGTGTTGAGGTTTAAGTCTCTTGCTCTCGTGGCTCTGGTGGATTTGGATTTTTTGAGGTGGAGCATGTCCATTAATTCCGGGTTGGACATGGCCTTGTATGTCAGGCACAGATCACCTCTGAGCAGATGGTATGCGACTGAATAGAGCTGGAGTTTCTTCAGTCGGGCATTATGACATATGTTTGAGCCCCTTTATCCTTTTGGTGAGGAACTTTTGGGGTCTTTCCAACTGCTGCAGGTGTCGGGTAAGGTACATTCCGAATGGGGTGTTGTACTCCATCATTGGTCTGATAAGTGAAGAGTACAGGGGTACAATGACCTCTCCTGATCTGGATGTGAATCCCTTCATGATCAGGTGGGCAATGTAGAAGGTCTTCCTAACCACTTTGGCAATGTGAGTGTCAAAAGAGAGGTTACTGTCAACTTGGGTCCCCAGGTCCCTGATAACTTCTTCCGTGTTTAAAGGATTACCACCTATGTGGTAATTAGGGGTTACCTTGTTTTTCCCAAAGGGTATGACTATACATTTTTTGGCATTTAGCTTAAGGCCATGGCTCTGGCACCAGTTATCCATTTCTATGAGACCTTTCTGGAGGATGTCTGTGTCTGATGGAGTGTCAATTATGGTGCCCAGTTTGCAGTCATCTGCAAATTTTGTCAGCCACAATCCCCCTATGTTTGCCTGCACGTCAGAAAAATAAATGCCGAACAAGAGGGCCCAGGACTGAGCCCTGTGGGACACCGCTCGTGACCGGCTTAGAGTCTGACATGGCACCAGCAACTCTAACCCTGTGTGTTCTGTCCTTGAGCCAGTTTGCAACCCATCTTGTGACATATGGGTTTACATCTAAGCTGGTGAGCTTTTCTATGATGCCCGAGTGGGGTATTGTGTCGAATGCTTTTGCTAGGTCAAGGTAGGCTGTGTGAACTGCCTTACCCTCATCAATGGCCTTAGTGACTGTTTCGAAAAAGTCGACCAAGTTCAAGAGGCAGGATCTGCCCTTGACAAAGCCAAATTGGGTAGGATCCAGTGTCTGTAGGTCCCCAATGTCTTTATAGAGTAAGTAAGTATGCATTCAAGTAAATGCATATCTGTTTCACATTCGTGTTATGTATTTTCTGCTGTAACACAACCCTGAGCTTTGTGACCTTTCTTGAATTCATTTTTTTCTCTCTCTATCTCTCACTCTCTCTCAGTCTCTCCAGTTGAGTGATTGAGCCTGTTTGAATAGATTGCAGCATGTATTTGTTGGTATTGCACATGATCAGGTGGTGGCCTTTGCAGCAGTCAGTGTCCACCAGTTGCTAATTGCATGCAGTCTGCTGTGTAGTACTTCAGATTACCACTCTCATGGCAAACCCGTACTATAAATTGCTGCCTTCTGTGGGCATTGTCTCTTCACCTTTCCAGTATGGATGACATCCTTCCTGTGTGTGGACATCAGTGTTACAGACAGCAGGTAGCAATACCTCTTACAGCAGAACCTGCAGACACAGGCCAAATCCACATTAGAGTAATGTTCCAGACCTACAGACAACATGAGTAGTGCTGTTGTGTGCATTGTATCTTGCTGTTCTTACAGGGTTTCTGTGTACATGGTACTTTTTCATGGAATGTTGTCTGTCTGCATAGCTCTCAACTGTGGGCCTATCCGTATGATACCAGGAGGATTGGCTGTTAGGTTTTGTCTGTGCACCACACAGGTATTTTCACAGATCTATCTGTGGCATTCTGTCTGTTGAGTGCTATCAGTACATGGCTACATCCATTTGTATTTCATTGTCATATCCCTGCATAAGGGCATGCTGCAATGAATCCTGTAACACCAGCAATTTCCAGAGTGTGTAACAGCAATAATGCAAATATGGCCCTATGTTCCTGCCTCTGTCCTCCAGATATATGCCAGTATTTGTCCTACTGTGATACAGGAAGGGTTGTTAGGTAATGGCCTATCATTATTTACTGCTAGCATTACTGCTATCATCCCAGTCATGTCATGGACTCCCACACCAACTGTTTGGCAAAGTCCATATATATGGGGGCAACAGCTGGAGAACACATATGTGCCCTTGTACATTCCAATGGTAAGCGTGTGGTACACAGGGTTCCTTGGCCTTGTACAGCCTTTTATGGGGGGGGGGGTTCTATGCCATTAACCTAGGCTATGACACCTTTTCAGGGATATAACTGTTAAGACGAGGGTCATTCAGTGTGATAGTGAGATGTTAGGTTAAGCAATGTTATGTACAAGATATTGTGACATTAACACATGTGCTACTTTTCCCCCTAGGGCTTGACTACAAGGTGTAATTGGAGGCTGCTGAACTACATCTGTAATTGTTGATTGTTACATATCCTGAAGACAAATCCTGTTTCTACTGTTGTACTAATTGAAGGCCTTGGCCTGGACAGCATAGTATGGTATATATACACATTGCTTGCATCTACTGTTTTGTGTGGGCCTTACATTCATCACTGATTACATATTTCAAACCTTATGTGGTGTCAGTACTGGCATACATTGTTATATAGTACACGAATAAAGGTTATCTGTGTATGCATACCTGTCTGTCGTGTCATGTCCTTTGAATTGTGGGTGGGTATATGTTTAATGTCAGTATTCTCATTTGTGGGAATGGTTGCCACACTACACATTTCACAGGTGGCAGTTGAAGGGCTTGTGGCTGAGGGATATGCTTTTCACCCAGTACTTCCACACTACTTCTACATATGTATGGCTACTGATACTTTTTTTTTGTGTATATGTGTATGTACCTATATATACCTCATATGGCTATATCTATATATGTGTATCTATCTATATATATGTATCTATCTATCTATATGTATCTATATATATATATGTATCTATCTATATATATACATATATATATATATATATATATATATATATATATATATATATATATATATATATATATACATACATATGAACATATGTATGCATCTATATACAATTGATGTTATATGATTATTTGTGAGTCATACATTAATATATATATATATATATATATATATATATATATATATATATTTACATATAGCTGTCTATCTGTCTACATTTACAGATATATATCTGTCCATATGTCCATGCATGTTCAGCTCATATTTTGGCCTGTTCCTCATTCACTTGGCATTTGTCATGGATGAATGCAGCATTGAAGTCAGTAACTAGTGGCAACACTTTTGTGTTTCAGACTTCATCTTCTTCTGCATATGTGTTCTAATACATATAACTGTCTAACTAGCAACATTTTAAGTTTATCAGAGCATTAGTTGACAGATATCCCTATTTGTACCCACAGTGGGGCATACTTTTTCCAGACTTCTTGCATTAACAGGTTGTGTGGTGTGATAATAATACATTTCCTGAACTGTTGACTGATTGTGCTGCATGATATGTTTGTGAAAACTTCAGGTTAGGTATATCTGCCATGGTTTAGTGGTGAGTCACTTTGTGTCTAAAGTGCAGCGTCCTGGGTTCTCCCCTTGGAGTGACAGTTTTTTTGTTGCTGGGCAGAACAAGGGACATTGGCTACAGAGTGAATAGGCACTTTTAAGCAGTTGTAAATGGGTTTACATGGGTTTGCAAGATGGTAAGCACTGCCAACCTTCGCTTATGCTTTCTTACAGTCAGTTAGCTTCAGATTTCTCAACCTGTGTGGGCATAGCTTACCCCCATGCAAACCCATGCAAACCCACTTACCGCTGCTTAATAATGCTTACTACTGCTTACTCCCACGCTAATTCCTTTAAAAGAAAAGAAAATGGGGTTGATAGGAAAGTGGTGAAAAATGGGGCACAAAGAGGGAAAGACAGTAGGGAAAATAGCTAGGCATGTGTAGGAAGGGTATAGGAAAGGTCCATAGCTGCCCATTTCTTCTACAGCAACAGCTGTGCATATACACTACATTTGCAGGTACATTTGGACCCTCAAACCCCTGTGAGAGGGTTGAGACAACATATATTCATTGTGATGCCAATTAGACCAGATTGCATGTGTCCAGTGGACATGTGAGCGAACAGGGCCGGTATATGACACATGTGGGGCGGTAAACATCTGGATGGGGAGGGGTGTTTGGAAGTCTCAAAACCATAAGCCCCGAACTGGAAACAGTAGGACTGAGGTCCCCACCCATGAGCAGTCACCACTGCACCTTCACAGCCCCGAAGGTGGCTGTGCTGGGCTGTGTGGGAGGAGCAGGCTCACCCTCTAATAGCACCACTCGGCCCTCAAGCTGGTGTAGCCACTCTTGCTACTCCAGATCAAGCTCCTTATGCACCACGGCCCAGACCTGTTAACGGGTGACAGGTTCCCCTCCGTGCCCGCTCTGACGGGGGGGTGAGCCACATCCCCTGCAGCAGTTCCACCCAAAGGTGGCGCAGGGGCCACGGAGGAGGAGGTCCCAGGCTGAGCCCCAGATGTGCTGGTGCACGGTGACATGGCCAGCTGAGGTGGGACAGGTGTGTCCGGCCTTCCCATATGAGATGTGTTGTCACAGGTTTATGACAGATATGGGTTAGTAACAGTCAACAGCATTCAGGATTAGTTATAACAGCATGCATAGGTATTCCCATTAACCCAACACACCAGATTTAACACAGTTGCAAAGCAAGCAGAACACATGCATATATGGAACAACAGTAGCCATTACAGAGCATGCAGGTTTCATTGATGGCAACAGGCCACCGATATGGGTGTATTTTCATATGGCACATGCATAGAAACAAATGTGAATATTTATAAACCATTAGGACATATGTCCCAACAAAAGTTTGGAGTGCACACATAATAGTTAAGAAGCGTCATTGGGTTATTATATACATATGGTAGGGGTGAGAGAGTTCAGTTAACAACTCATATATCCTTGTAGTTTTCACAACATTCTTAGTCACTGCAGTGGTCTTTCCCTTACATGTATTATTACACCACACAATGACCTTATATTTTACACTGGTATGTTTATAAATTATTATATACGTGACATGTGTCTTACATACAGGCATGACAGGCTGCAGGTGTTAATGCAACATATGTAAAGAATTGCTGTCATACACTTTGGGTGAGGTGCTAGAATGGATCATCACACTGGATTTTCAGGGGAATAGGGTACCAAGCTGATATGGGCCATTTATCTGGTCATGCTGGACAGATTGGAACAGTTGTGGGTATGAATATGCATACAACTTACAATTTGAAAATTCTAGCAAATTCTGTACTGTTGTTGGGTGTAATTCTGCATACAGCTTTCTATCTGAACATTGTATCAAAATCTGTACGGTTGTTGGGTATGATTATGCATACAACTTAGTAGCACACCCAGGATTCAAACCCCTGCTGTGTATGACAAAATATTATAGTCAACATCACAGTACACTGTGCTAGCAGGGAATTGATGTAAAGTTTTCGACTGTTTTCTAAGTCTCCCTAATTTGTACAATATAACTGATCTCTTGGCACTTCCAACATTGTTATGCAGAACTTCATGCCCATTTTATCTGCATACTATGGTGTGGGGTGACACCGCTTAAGATGCAGCAGTACTATTTATAGTATGGAACAGATCGCCAACATATGAGAGAAGAGTAAACAGAAGCACTTCAGGGGTTATACCTTTATTTACAGACTATTACACATTTATTTCTACTGGTACAACACTTTCTAAGGCTTTTATATTTATTTGTTATGATAATACATGCAGACTGATTACTAACCTGCCTCGCGACACAGCCTTTGCAGCCTGGCATCATGGGCTTGCTGGTTCGCAGCTCACTCATCTGCAGCTGTCAGAGAAATGCAGTGATATTTAGACATACATATCCATAGTATACACAAGCTAGGCAATTATTTACTACTTAGTAGAATGAGTACTTACTCAGTACTGGGGCATTGGGCATCTGCCGAGACTCCTGGATCCACTGTTCCAGTACATCCCCCCTCCACCGCCTCAGGTCAGCATGGTGGTGCCTGACCTGCTCACCAGTCAGGGGGATACCTGTGACACTGGTGAGGTCATGGGCGAGACTGTCCCAGGCCTCCGTTTTATACTGCAAGCCCTGGTACTGGCCCTACAGTAGTCTCTGATCATGGTGTTTTATCAAGAGCCATACCATGATTTTTGACTCCTGGATGCCCCAACACTGCACTGTAAATCGAGTGCCTTCACTCACACCAGCCATTCTGCCTGCAGTAGGAAGCTACAACCAATTATGGGTAGTATTCCCACCTGTGGGGTTTAAATACAGCCATTTTCCCACACTTCCCCGTGATTGGCCAATTTTGAAAAGGCTAAGCTATGGGCAGACCTGCTTACATGAGGTTGGCACTGCTTAAAGAGGTATACCACCAGGCAGATTGAATTGGCTCTCCTACACATTGCTTACACTTACTAACATGAGCTGTTCTGCGGTTAGCATTGCTTCAGACTTAATTAGCACTATATTTGTCATTTGGCAATGATTTATTCTTCATTACAGGTTATATATGTGTCTGGTATCTGTGATTCACATGTACATTCACTGTATGGGGACCTGGGGACTTCTACACTTCACTACAATAACACCTCAAATCTATGCTTCTGGAGCGTTTCTCCCCAGGCCTCCGCTGAAAACAGGCTCTGTGGAACCTAGTCGGACATTCCCAGTCAACAAATGTTAAATAAATAAAAATAAAAATGCTTACTGCAGTACTCCAGTTCACATATTTATGTTCTGTGGCAGGTTATCCAACATCACACCGTACATAGATTCAGTTCACATGCTTGGTTTGATTTTCCTGTGGTGAGGATTAGTTTGCTGATACCTCATTCATATCTGTTGTTATGATGGTTTTGTGGTTAACAACTGTGACTATTGTGTGTAGGATCCTGAGTTTCAGCCTTGCAGAGGCAGTTTATTTTTTTGCTAGGCAGAACAAGGGCTGTTGGATACAGTGTGATTAAGGTACTTTTGAGCAGTTGTAAGCAGGTTTGCATGGGGGGTAAGCACTACCTACACAGGTTAAGCAATTTAGAAGCTTACTGGGTATAGGACAATGTAACCAGAAATTGGCAGTGCTTACCTTCGCGCAATCCCGAGCACACGGCCTTAAACTCACTTACTAGTGCTGACATATGCTTACTACTGCTTCTTGCTGCTTAACCTAACTACTGCTTTATGCATAATGATACAGACACCTCACATGTGCATTTTCTGCAGATTATAAATAAATAAATAATTTTATATATATATATATATATATATATATATATATATATATATATATATATGTATGTATGTATATATATGTTCTTTCATGGCAGCAGTACTTCAGTTCATATACATATGTTATTCCATGGGTTATGCAGTATACATATTACTCATAACGTGCTTTGCCATGGGAAATGGTATGTCTCAGTTACCTTCCTCTTTCTCCCTTTCCTTTCTTGCTTACATCCATGGGGCGGTCCAATTAGAATGGGTCCATCCAACCCTCAGCCCATAATGTCTTACCCATCATTTCCTCCACCCCCTCCCTCCTCCACATCAATCATCCTTCCTACAGGTTCCATCCGAATCTCACCAGACAGCTACACATTGCCCACTCTCCACTTCTCGGGATCCATCATGTAAGTTGTCTCACCCCATGGATCTTCAGGGTTCCCACACATTCAGTCTGCGAACATACATATCCTTCTTTGCTTACCTGTAAGGCATGGTATGTTACCCCGAGGACTCTTTTTAGCAGCATTTTTGGGGTTGTCTCGCTAGGGATGAACATGCGTTTGTTTAAGATTAGACTTTGCAGGTTGACACTGTTTCTCCCACTGGTCATACCCTGCTCCTGCCAGTAGTCTAGGTAGCAGTGCTGTACAATGCTTAGCAGTGCTTAATATTCAATTTGCATGATATTTGCCTTTTGATATTGATGTCTTCATTACATGTTATATATGTGTCTTGTATCCTTGATTCATGTGTACATACGCTGTATGGGGTCCTGGGAACTTCAACACTGTATTGCAATAACACCTCACATCTGGCCTTACTGCAGTACTCCAGTTCACATATTTATGTTATGTAGCAAGTTATACCACTTCACACTGTACATAGATTCAGTTCACATGTTTGGTTTGATTTTCCTGTGGTGAGGATTAGTTTGCTGATACCTCATACACCTCTATTGCTATCATGGCTTAGTGGTTAACTACTGTGACTATAGTGTATAGGGTTTTGTGTTTGAGCCTTGCAGATGCAATTTATTTTTTTGCTGGGCAGAACATGGGCCGTTTGATCCAGAGTGATTAAGGCATTTTAAAGCAGTTGTAAGCAGGTCTGTGCGATGGTAAGCACTGCTAACCTCCGGTTACAGTTTCTTACACTCAGTTAGCTTCTACTTTGCTTAATCTGTGTAGGCAATGCTTACCCCCATGCAAACACACTTAGACATGCTTACTACTGCTTATTTGTGCTTAAACCTGTTTACTAGTGCCTTATTCATTATGACACTGATGCTTCACATGTGCATTTATTGCAGTACTCCAGTTCACATTTAGATGTTATTATGTAGGTTTTACGGCAAAAGGATGTAAAAATATGTTCATATATAGATTTCAAATGGAAAATGATATGTGCTACAGTGTGACTTGAACCGGGAATGCTTGATCCTTAGGCGAGTGCTCTAACCACTATACTATTGTTGTGTTGCTTCATTTGCATATATATTCCTTGTTATCCTCTTCAGCCTTTTCAGCTGTTTAACCATAGCTAAGCAAAGGGCACACCCACGCACCTATGGTTAGCTCTACTCGGGGTTTTAAAAAAATAAATTTAAGGGTCTCTTCATTTTATTTAAATGTACTGTTGCTGTTGAACACATGGGGACTGTTGGTAGGGATATGAGGACACCTATGAGTGGTCTCGCACAATTATTTACACTTTCTTCTGTTCTACTTTGCAGGGGCATGTTTATTCTGAGAGCTCTGCTTTCAGACACAACCCCTACACTCGTCCATGCTCTGTGTAGGATTTGGAGCTCTGGCAGCATGCCTGCATTAATATGCATGGTGTGCTGCCATCCTCCTCTTAAACTGATGCTTACATGCAGGACTAGATTAGTCCTACACGGAAGAATAGTAAATCCGGGGGTATATTTTTAGTCTGCCTGAAAAAAAAAACAGAATGAGAAAACATAGTCTTTCAACCTGGTTACTTAAGACTTTGAATTTATCTGAAGCTATGTTTTATGGTATTGAAGGAACACATAGATCGTTGGCTGCTTCTCCATCAACAAGGAATCATCCACCAAGATCTGTAATCGTTAAATTCTTTTCATCTCAGGAACTACTTCTTAAAACTGCTTTGTTCAAATCTCCTATTAAGATTGAAGACAGTATAATAAGGTTTGATAATGACTATTCCTCTTTTGTGATGTCTAAAAGGAAATGTTTTTTACCAATAATAAAAGAACTTAAGAAACGACAGATCAAAGTTCATCTGTTTTTTCCTGCCAGACTTAAAATATTTATTTCTGATGAAATCAAATACTTTGAAGACTTAAACTCTGCTATGCCATCCCTAACAAAAATGGAGCAAATTGAGGAACTGGACTGGAACAACAGTGCTCTGAAAAGACAAGCTGAAATAAATGGATGAAAAATTAATGAGAAGAAGTAGAAACTAAAAAAAATAAATAACTTTTAATTTGCAATGTTATAATATTTATACACCATCAAAACATATGTTTTTTGTTTTCTGTGATAAAATTTACCAGTCCTTTTTATTTTTAATATTTTTTCTGAATGAAAGGAAGAAAACAAGGATTCAACACATATAAGGTAATTAACTACTAGCTCTTTTTGTATTACATTTAACTTTAAGATAACATACTGTGATGTTTGTTTTACATATACTCAAGTTTAGTAAATATATAGTTGCTAATCTTCATTACTGATAATATATTATTGCTTTATCATTGCTTCCAGGTTACCTTTATTTCTAAACACCTTGTTTTTATTTTAATATTAATATCTTAGATAATAACATTGTGCTACAAGTATAGTTAAGTTCAATCTGATATGGTGGTATTTGGGAATGAATGCCAAGTCTGTATTAGGGGTTTCTGGTTTACTGATAATTTGTCAAAGTTTGGTGCATGATGAATGTGGTGTTTTATATTTGTAGTGTGATTCTTGTGCTTCTGTTGACTATATTAGAACTGGCTGTGACAACTGAATGTGGTAGCAGCTCTTGTATATAGGTACTGGGTGTTTGGATCTGTTATTTGATGTTTATGCCTGTCATCTGTATGGACTTATGCAAAATGTATGGTTTTTGTCTTATATTTTGATCTGTTGCTCATGGAATTGTGGCTTTCCAGTAAATCAATAGCAAATTATTCAGGATTTATGGCAGGTAGTGGTATCAGACTTTTGAAATTCAGTTTTCATACACTTCGGAAGATGTATGTTAGTGCAAGACCTGTTATTTTATTGATGCTCTGGGTTTTCAGATGCAATCTCTGAGAATTGTTCCTGTTTTTGTGCCTTTGTACTTCCACTGTGTGCATCTTTGTATATATTTCTTGTTTTATGAGTTTGAGAGGTGTGTCACTGTTGTAGTATGTCATTGTGTTTGCATGTCCTCTTATTTTGGGTTCTTCTTTATTTGTCTGCAGTAGTCTTTCCTAGATGTGATCTTTAGGGTAGATTTTTTTTATTCTTTTTCCTTGTTCTTTTCTTTTTTATTTGATTGGCTTTTAGCCGGTGGAGCTGGATGGGGGCTGAGAGAGGGCTGGGTTCGGCATACATGTGTACTTGTCTGTGCTTGGTATATCGGCTGCTATATGCTGCAAAGAGGCAGTGGTATGATATCTTAAACAGAAGCCATGATTCTCATTTAAGTTAAATTGAGCTATATAAGCTCAGTCATTTATTGCTGCAGTTTCTGGTTGACAGTTTTTCTCTTGAAGTGGTTGGTGCTTGGTTTGGTTTCCCACCAAGGTTGCGTGCTGTGCTATGCTTTGTGAAGGCTTTACTAGGGATGTACGCATTACTGGTTAAATGGAAATATGTATTTTTGCCATCCTGGGTGAAAGGTCAAAAGACTGAAGATTAATAAAAATTATCATTAAATATGTTTTAACAATATACATTCATTATTCATTGAATAAGTTTAGGGTATTCATTAGAACAGAGTATTCTAATTTTAGTGTGTGAATAGAAGCACATATACTGCTAACTATTTGTTTTACTTATGGTTATAAGTATTGTCCTCAGACTTTAAACTCTGACCAAATTGTTTATTAAGTGTTTTTGAGTGACTTACTGAAAGATATAGGGATACCATGGTGTTTTATTTAATTTAATTAAAGGATGATCAATAATATAGGGTTGTCACTTTTTAAAAGCCCAAAAATAAGACATTTTGTATAGAGATGTGAGATTTTGTGGGATAGAGCATGCTCATGGCCAGTGTTGAATGCAGAATTTCACTTTTTTGTGCCAAAATGAAAACTTATTCCCCCGGATTCTCAAAAGCTTGCCCAGTAATGATTAGTGTAAGATGAAATGTTGTCAATATGGTGGCCGAGCGATCCACGCATGTGCACGTCTGACATGCACGAGCGCTGTAGCACTAGTGCTGCACATCCCCAGCCCCCGTATGTAAATCACCCATTTGCAGGTGAAAACCATGCAAATGAGGTAAATCTGCCATCCAGGAAGCAGGAATCAGGGCATGCAGGACTAGCATGCAGAAATGTACTAGATTAGTAGCCGTGTATGGTACTGCAAATTCCAAAATGGAGCTATGACAGCTCCAAATAAAGCTTGCATATCACTGAGGAAGAATGACAATGGCCAAGTAGAAGGCCACTGGCATTGCAAACAATGCCAAATGTACAAAATACAACTTTTATGATATGTCTGCCGATCACGGCCGTTGAAGCATAGGGCAGCCGCTCTCAAACGGGACCGGCGGGGAAATAAGAAAATAAACCTAAAACAAACAGTCTAATTAAAATCAGTATTCTGCTATGCAAGTCAATGGCAGGCAAAAGACAACCTGGCCAGTGAGTAGTGGTTGCTAAGCGGGGAGGCACAGTGTGACACATGTAACTATGCATTAGCAGGCAATTCTATGCAAATGAGGGGAAGGATAGTGAATCCCAGTTTTCCACAGCATGTGAGGCAGGTCCCAACAGTGTATGAGTATGAATAGCTGAGTGCAAGACTAGGAGGTAGGTGACATCATGTATGGGAGTGTCAGGCATACTGTCAGCGAATTGGAGACCTGTGGCTCAGGGTTGCATCCAGCTTAGTACAGCAAAGCCAGGAGGTGTGTCTAAACCTCCTCAGCATGTACAACAAAGTGTAAGTGGGTGTGCGCACCATGCAACGGGATCTACAGGAAGATAAAGGAAGTGAACCCAGGAAATAGCAGCAGTGTGCACATTGCAGTACACCGATTGCGTGGCGTGCCGCCGGGATAAATCAGAAGGGCAATGGGAAGGGAATGCAGCATTAGGAAGTTAATAAAGGGGTACTAGGTTTGCTGCCAGGTGAAACAGATCAGACCAGCCAATTACACAGGCAGCAACCCAACCCAGAATGCCACTATATACTATTAAAACACCTACCCCTCTGTTTTTTTCCACACCCTAGACCACTGGTGTAAACAAGTGGTGAACTTTTAACACTCACAACAGCAAAATGTTAAGGGCTGCAATAGCTATCATACAACTTGTGGAAGAGGCTGAGGGTGGTGAGGATGGGAATGCTGCCGACCAACCCACAGTGAGGAGATGGAGAAGAGTGTACAGACCCAGGGTGACCTACCAAGGGCTACATGAGCTGGAGATAGTGGAGCACTATAGGGTGGACAGGGACCACCTACAGCAGATTGTTGAGCTGTGCCAGCAATGCCTGACACAGAACTAACAGAAGGGAATCCATCCCAGTGGAAATGAAGGTATATGTAGGCCTAAGAATACTAGCTACAGGTACCATCCAAAGGCCAACTGGGGATATGATGAGGATCTCACAGGCATCAGCATCCAGGGTACTCCACCAGTTCCTGGATGCCATGGCAGCACATATCGGTGAGCACATATATTTCCTCCTCACCCATGAGGCGTTGGCCAGCAGTATGCATCTCTTCCACCAAATAGCAGAATACCCTGAGGTAGTGGGTGCAATAGACCGCATGCACATACCCATCAAAGCACCACTCAGTGAGCAGGGTAGGGTCTACATCAACTGCAAGGGCTTCCCCTCCATCAACTTCCAGGTCATGTGCGATGCCCAGGGCATAATACTGAACATGTGTGCTGGCTGCCCTGGAAGTTATCACGATTCCCACATCTGGAATCTGATACAACTGTGCCAGAAATTTGTCAATGGGGACATCCCACACGGTCACCTAGTGGGGGATGCTGGATACACACTAGAGCCATGGCTGATGACACCCTTCAGAAATGCACACACACCCAAACAAGAACTCCATAATGAGGCACACGCACAAAAAAGCATCGTGATAGAGCATGTGTTTGGGATGCTCATGTCATGGTTCCAGTGCCTGGACACATCTGGTGGAGCCTTGCAGTACTCACCAACTACATGTACCCAAATCGTCCTTTTATGTGCCATGCTACACAATATGATCCTGTGGAAACAGCTGCAGCAGGAGCAGCAAGGGGCAGGGCCATATAGCTCCCCACCAATGCCAAGGCCTGCACAGGCACAGAGTGACTCGGAGGAGAACCAACCTGAGCCTGCCCCAGTAGGCAGAAGGAGGTGTGCCCAGTATACCCTGGCCCTGGCAAAGAGGCAACGCATAGCACATACACTGACATGGGAGGGACACAGGGAATAGCACCTCTCTGACTCTAACATACAGTAAAAGGGATGCCAAGCATTACGCTACCTCTGCCTAACCATGAGTAGGCAGTGTACTACGTGCATCTGACATAGGCAGCCCTGCAGCACCACCCTCAATACTGGGCCACCCACAAGATAAGTGACTCACACATGCCAGTCAAGAAGGGGGGGGGTCACATACCCAACAACAGTCACAGCCAGCAGGACAGGTGTAGACAAACACAAACAAATACTGTACTATGGCCTCTGAATGAGGGGTATGGGTGACCCCATCCCAGGTCTATATGGCCAGATCACAGCAGGCCAGGTAGTGGGATGTTATTTGAGAGAGCTAGGAAGTCAGAAACTAATATGTATGCAATCAAAAGATAAGAATGGAAGTACACCAGTATGGCGTAGCCAGCATGATGGGTAAGACTACTGACTGAATCAGACTACAGGACATACCAGTACAGTCCTAGCAAATATGTACAGCTGTCAGGTGTGCCCCCCACCTCACATAGAAATACAGTAGGAGTCAGGTGTGCCCCCCCAATCCTGTGTAGAAACATAGAAAAAGTCAGGTGTATCCCCCGCTATGCAGATATGTTGCAACAGTCAATGCCAAATGATTGGTGGATGCCCTGCAGACACAGCATGCTACCTGTTGGTGTACAACATAAAGGTCAGCTGTGCAGTACAAACCACCGGACATGCTCCACACATGCATAACAGACGGCCTTACTGGGCATGCTCACACACTTAGAGAAATGAAGGCAATGTCAGTCATCAACAAACTGAAAGGTCATACTGGGCATGCTCACACACTTAAACACATGAAGGCCATGTATGCAAACACCAGTGGACCAGACATATCCAGCGGTTGCAATAGTTACTGTAGATACATGTCAGTATGCATCACTCATGCCTTGCACACACAGTGGATAGGAATACAGACATATATGTAAGGACAACATACCATAATACGCCAAAGGTAGATGGATATAGATGTGTGGAAGAGGGTGACCGTGACAAGGAGCCATCCATGCCTGTCCCACCGAGCACACAGCCAAAGGGCCCCAAACACATCAGTTGCAGATGTCACACACTGCAGTTACTAGTGACCAGTACCTGTCAGCACCACAGACTATGTGGTCCACGTGCCAGCTGTGCATCCTGGCTGTACAAGGACATAGTCAGCTAGTTGTCTTAGACATGCACCTGTGACATATGACCCCATGTGTGGGTGCCTGTGGCATATCACCCTTACATGAATGGTGCATGGGCCGTGCACACACTGGCCACCCAATAGCAGTACCCTGACAAGCCTGCTGAGGTTCTCCAATGGGAAATACAACTTTGAGAGAGTTATATTCCAAGAATCTCTGTGGTGCATCCCATAACTGCATACTGCTGTAGTATGATTGACTAGTTAGGTAGGAGTTCAAACCCCAGACATGGCAAGTGAGTGTGTGGCACTGTTTGTCTTTCACTGACTGTGTAGAGAGCAATGCTTTTAGGTTAATCACACCCCTTACATTTCACATACCTAACTTTGGCAAGGCTGCCAATATCATCCACCTAGAAATACTCCCCTGGGAAAGCTGTAGCCTAGGAATCTCCTTAGCACATGCTGTAACTGCTTCCTGCTATAGTGTAATAATGTAGTTAGGTAGGAAATCAAACCCCAGACTTGGCAAGTGTGCGTGTGTGTGTCTGTCACTGATTGTGTAGAAAGCAATGCTTTTTAGGCTACTCACACCCCTTACAAGTTGAATACCCTCCTTTGGCAAGGCTGCTGATGTCACACAACTTGAAATAAACCTCTGGGACAATCATAACCAAGTAATCTCTGTAGCATGTCCTGCAACAGTGTATGACCATAATGTGATTAAGGAGTTAGTTGGGAGTTCTAGGCCTTCCCAACCTGCCAACTGTGTGTGCATGTCTGACTGTGTAGGGAGCAACTTATACTCACATACCCAACTTTGGCAAGGCTGCCGATGTCACCCACCTAGAAATACTCCCCTGGGAAGGCTGTAGTACATGCTGCAACTGTGTACTGCTGTAGTGTAATAATTTAGTTAGGTAGGAGGTCAAACCCCAAACATGGCAACTATGCATGTGTGAGTCTGTGTGTGCATGTCTGCCTGTCACTGACAATGTAGAGAGCAATGCTTTTTAGGCTAATCACACCCCTTGCAAGTCAAATACCCTCCTTTGGTAAGGCTGCTGAGCAATGCTTTAAGGTTACTCACACACCTTACATTTCACATACCCAACTTTGGTAAGGCTGCCAATGTCACCCACCTAGAAATACTCCCCTGGGAAAGTTATAGCCCAGTAATCTCCATAGCGCATGCTGTAACTGTGCACTGCTGTACTGTGAATTAGATGCGTGTTTGAGTTCCATCCCTACACATGGCAGTTCCAGATATATTGTGTGTGTCACTGTCTGTGTAGGGAGCAATGCATTTTAGGCTAGTCTCTCTCAGTCATTTCAAATCCCTACTTTGGCAATCCTACTGATGTCAGTCAGTGTGAAATGCACTTTTGGGCAAGAACTCCTCCAGTAATATCTGTGTCATGTACTATAACTACGTAGTGCTCTAGTGTCATACACTAGTTAGATAGGGGGTTTACTCCCAAACATGACAGGTGAGTGTGTGTTTGTAACCCGTATCCTGTGTAGAGGTGGTGGTGACTATGTGATGCCTGTGGCCAATGTGGGGTGGGTTTTGCATATTTCTTATATGGTGGCCATACCATATATCACAATGTCCACTGTACAGGGATAACACATGGGATATGGCTGAGAGGCCGGGGTGCAGAGCCATACCCAGACACGTGACATCAAGTCCAGGCAATCACAGTTAGCAACCCCAGTATTACACAGAGCACACTCTCACCCCATGTGTCATACACACACACACACACACACACACACACACACACACACACACACACACACACACACACACACACATGCCTAGGTAGCAGCCAATATGTGAGTAGTACACTGCACGTTGGCCACCGATAGTAACTATGAAGTTACAGCGGTGGGCCACAGAGGGCATGACACCCAGTCCATCTGTCCAATATGCACATACGTGCAGCCAGTGCACCTCCCCCATGTTTTCCAATGGACAACTGCACCACCTGTAATGCCATCACATGTGACCCACAATGGACATACCATGCCTGACAACATGCCCATATGGACAGATGCCACTGACACCAAGGAATGTTGATAGCATGCACACCATGTAGGTACAGGGTAAAGCTGCTGGCCATTACCAGCTCCCACCACAAATGGGCAGGACTGGCACATCTGATGATAATCTGTGTTCACAACATAGGCTGGACACCCCAGGTACAGTTCCACATGTTACTGTACATGCATGTGGGAGGTGTGCACATCTCAGATGCAGTCCATGTCATGGATGAAGAAACACAGACATGACAAGTGATGCACAGCATTGCCCACACACAGTAGGCACCCAGGTGATAGGATGGGGGATACAATACCCACCTGTGGGGGCAAATGCAGACACTACATCCCTGAGCCACAATACAAACCACCGTCATGTGGCCCAATGCCAAGGTACACCCATTGCCTAGCCGTGGACAGCAGTCTGGTGCAGTCAAACACCACACACCTGTGCAGACATGCACACATGCATGTCAGTAGTGCACCCTGTGTGTTTGTGTGTGCAATACATGCTGCAGATGTTCACATCCACACTCCCTGCAACCCTCATGGGCATACTGCAGCATGCTGTCTGATGTCAGACACCTTCCCATACCATTCGCCCGTACAGCCCCCATATGACCTGTGTGGTGCATTGGATACCTGCACAGTGATGTAATGTGGCAATCCTGCAACTGATGAGTTGTACACTTGGCCCTGCCACGTGTGTCAATGTGAGTGAGTCCTTGTGAGAGTGTGGCTGTGTTGATGCCGGCACCTGTTCATGCCAACAGGCACGTGTATGTCACCTACCATACAGCTACTGTATCCCTGGTGCAGATGTCACTCACCATCACATATATGTTCTGAGTGCTCCACAACAGGTAACCCATGTGGTGCATCCAATAATTGCAGTGAACTGTTCTAGCACTACATAGTCATCAGGGGTTTTATACCCTGTGCTGCTAGGTGTGTGACACTACCATGCCTCAGTTTTACCCTCCCACCCCTCCTGACACATATTAGCCTCTGTCTGCATCCTCCACCCCCTCTCAGGTGGACGTGGAGACCTGCACCTGCTTTGCTTAGGCAGCAGCATGAGTAATGTAAGTAATGCTCATGATCAGCTGATGGCCTCTGCATGAATCGCAGCCCTCCCCTAGCTGATTGCATGTGATATAGCTGTGGTAACATCTCCATCACCAGTTGTATGGAAACACACTCCAATACCAGGGAACGTCATAGTGGTGTTTGCCCTTGTCATCCACTGTGAGCAGGAACTAGATCTGTAGTGTTCTTAACAGCATCCCAGATAGATTGCAGTTTACCTCTAACAACATACACTGTGGAAACAGTGCATCAAATGGGAGGTGGATGTGCCTGACCTGACTACAGCCTGTAAATGCTGCTATACTGCATTTGGAGTAATGTTGCTTTCACAGTGTTTGTGTAGATATGGCTGATGTACATGTCTCAATACCTGCCATGTCAGTTCCATGTTGATGGGGAGTCTCCATCTGCAGGGTCATCTGCAGCCTGGGTGGTGTTGTGTCCGTAGTTGCATGTGTCACCCACAGAGCATCTAGCTGTCAACTGCTGAAGGTAGTGTGAGGATTGCAGTCAGTAGATGGAGAAAGCTGTGGTAGTCACAGACGTCATATCCCTCAAAGGACATATGTTGCAACAACCCTGTAACAACAGTAAATGTATGTGGTAATCATAGCAATATGTCAATATTGGCCCTGTGTATGTGCTCCCATCCACACCTCTGTCAACCTTTGTACATATGTCATGCATGAAGTGGCTCTTCCAGACTCTGCTACACTTTGCTGTGAAGGAAAGGTTAGTTTGCTGTTATTTTTTGTATTTCTGTATTGCCTTTCTATATTTTGAATACTGTAGTTTGTTTTCTTTACCTTGTGTTTTGCTTGCATTCTGTTTTAACAGCATATTAAAACTTCAAAAGAGACCACAGCTCTCTCTGTTCTGAGTCAGGCAGAATTTTTTCCCCTCCCTTCCACCCATTTAAGTTGTCTTGTTAAATACCACTGTCTTTCTAGTTGCCCGCCTCTTATGTTAATCTGACCATATATCTCATTTCTCTCTACTTTCACTGGCTTATGTGAGTAATCACAAAACCATCACTTTTGAAATCCCACCCCTTCAATTATTTAAATTTATTGGCCATCCTACAGTATTTCATAGTACCAAAATACAAAAGTAACCACCCCTTTCAGTCCATCTTGCTGTTTTAAAAGTAGTAACTCTCCACTAAACCTTAACTGTTTAAACAGGTAAAAGTCAAGTTACCTACTTTCATATCTAACTTCTCTAGTGCACACTGCAGAGTGCATTCTTTCAATCTTACCTTTAAGCATCCCTGTTACTAGCACTTTCTCTAATACCTAAAAGATCATCTCTACTTGACTCCAAGTAGACTTTTCTCTATCTGTTAAACCTAGCACTTGCTCCTACAGTACTTATTACCTTGATATGCACTCTTATAGATAGCACCCAAAAGGCAAACCCCATTTCTGGTCACCCACGCCCCGGAATCTCTTTTAAAGTTTTTGTCTAGTCCTTCTAGCATGTCGAGGATCAGTTGCTAGTGTCCTCTCCTGCTCAGCTGGTGAACCTGGGAATATTGAGGCAATGTTACAATTGCCTCATGTACACAGACAACCCTCTCCTCCTCCCACAAAACACAAATACATGCGAGAGATGCAACTATGCCAAACTGGAGGCTGAGCTCTCTCAACATAGGACTGGCAAGACCAGTCAGGAGGAGAAGGTTATCACACACACTATAGACCCAGTCTCACATAGTACCATCACAACCTCAAATCATACACATAAACACACAAAGACATACTCGGCGGCTCTGATCAAAAATCTACCAAAACAGCAGAGGCCACCAAAGCAGACACCCAAACAACCACCACCTCAGAACACAACACCTGCAACACATAGACCTCACAGTCAGTGTGTCAAACAGTCACAGCCCTTAAGGCCAAACACAATGCCAGACACACTAGTCATTGGTGACTCCATAGTCAGACACACTGACGTCTCGCTCACCAGACTGAGTAAGGAGAAGGTCACAGTAAGCTGCCTGTTGGGCGCTAGAATCCGCCACATAACGCAAGCACTCAGGTCTCTCAACAGCAGGTACAAATGACTCAGTCATTGTCCACGCTGGTGTAAACGACCTGAGACGCACCTTCCTGGACTACATGAAAAGAGACATTGAGGAGCTCTCTGATTATGTAGCCCAGGCAGGTATGACCTGACCTTGAGCAGTATCCTACCTTCACCAAGAATGATGCCACAATACAGAGATAAGATGATCAGCTTTAACAATTGGCTTAAACTCTGGTGTCATTCAAAGGGGATCCAATGTCTGTCTGCCTGGGATGACATGCTGGACAAGCCACGCTTCACCAAGGGCGGCTTGCACCTGTCACCCTGGGATTCCGGATATTGGCAAAGGCTCTTGCCACCCCATAGTGCCTTTTTAGGCAAGGCTCAAATTCTAAACCTACCACCCTAGAACACAAAAAGGAAAAACTAAGGGTAATGCTGCTCAATGCCAGAAGTCTAAATCTCAAAATGCACGCACTCGAGGCCCTTCTCAGTATGGAGAACATGATGTCTGTGCAGTGACAGAAACCTGGTTCAAGGCTCCTGAGAGCACCCCAGCACTATCAGGTTTTACCTCTTATCATGCGTTCCGCCCCAAAATCCGGACAATACCAAGAAAGGAGGGGGCATCCATATTCATCAAAGACACCCACACCTCAAGACTGGTGGCAACGCACGATGCATCGGAGACCATCCAGGTGCAATTAACCATAGGCAAGACTGCTCTGCAAATTGTAGCATGTTACAGGCCACCTCACAAACTCAGGAACCTCACATGGCCTTCCTGAAAACACTAGAGGATAAATGTATCACCAAACACCATCATACTAGGTGACTTCAATTACCCTAATATAGACTGGGAACACTACTCAAGCCCAAACACCTAGCCCAAATGTTCCTGGAATTCATAAACTCAAATGCCATGGAACAACTAGTCACCATCCCCACAAGAGGAGAAAACATACTTGATCTCATCATCACGAACATGGGAGCACAATGTTCAACACTGGAAGTATACCCCTCACTGGTGAGATCAGATCACAAACTAATCTCGCTGGAGGTCCTCATCCCACCCCACCTGAAATAAAAAGACCACAGTAAAGAACTTCTCGAAGCCGACTTCACACTTCTAGACTAGTGTGGTCTCCTTTAAGGCCCCGAGCTGGCGGAAAACAGTACTCAAGCCGCTGAATCACTTACAAATGCCTTCTACCAGCACCTGCAGGACTGCATGGATAAGGCAATCCCAAGCAAAACAAAGACTCTTTGTACCAGGCAAGCGTCCACTCTGGTGGACCCCAGCCATAAACAAACTCTACAACAAAAGGAGGAAGCTACTACAAGATAGAGCAAAATCCTTAAAAGGTAAGACACCCTTGATCACTATAAGTAAAAACTAAGAGCTCTCATAAAATCATCCAAAGCAAATTTTGAGAAAAATAGCTAAAGACTCAAAAGACAATCATAAGGCCTTCTTTAGCTATGTTAGAAACCTGGGAGGAAACTCCCAGATATGCTCAGAACTAGTTCAAAATGATGTGAAGATTACTGATCCTACAGACATTGCCAACATACTGGCTGACAGGTTCAGTGCAAACTTCTCCCCTCCCCAAAGGAGAGATATCTATACCAGCGATTGCAGCCCCCAAACATCTCCAACCCAAGTGAGAACTGCTCTCTCCAGCAAAAACACAGCATCCATGGGACCTGATGGTGTCCCCTGTGTGCTCCACGAACTCAACGAGGAATTAAACCCACAGCTAGGACAGCTGTTTAATCATAGTCTTACCTCTGGATACGTACCCAGGAGTGGCACTGCAACTGTGGTCCCACTTCACAAAGGCGGTGCCTCCACCGACCCTGGAAATTACCGCCCATTAGCTTGACAAGCCTTATCTGCAAAGCCATGGAGAGGATCATAATGGACCTCATAAATAAAGACATAGGGAATTTGCAGACTTTGGATCCATCCCAGTTTGGCTTTGTCAAGGCAGATCATGCCTTCTAAACTTGGTTGACTTTTTCAAACAGTCACCAAAGCCATTGATGAGGAAAGGCAGTCCATACAGCCTACCTCCATCTGGCGAAGGCCTTCGATACAATACCCCACTCGGGTATCATTGAAAACTCATCAGCTTAAATGTTAACCCATACATCACAAGATGGGTTGCAAACTGGCTGAGTGACAGAACCCACAGGGTCAGAGTTGCTGGCGCCATGTCAGACTCAAAGCCTGTCACAAGTGGTGTACCACAGGGCTCAGTCCTGGGCCCACTCTTGTTTGGTATCTACTTTCCGAAGTACAAGCAAACACAGGAGGTTATGGCTGACAAAGTTTGCAGATGACTGCAAACTGGGCCATAGTAGAAAACACATCTGACTCACACATCCTTCAGAAGGGTCTCACAGAAACGGATAACTCGTGCCAGAGCCATGGCCTTAACTTAAATGCCAAAAATGCATAGTCATACCCTTCGGGAAAACAAGGTTACCCTAGCTACCAAATAGGTGGCAATCCACTGAGCACAGAAGAAGTTATCAGGGACCTGGGGACCCAGGTTGATAGTAGTCTGTCATTCAACACCCATGTAGCTAAAGTAGTTAGGAAGACCTTCTACATTGCCCACCTTATCAGGAAGGGATTCTCATCTAGATCAGGAGGTCATAGTCTCCTATACTCATCACTCATCAGACCAATGATTGAGTACAATGCCCCATTCGGAATGTATCTGACCCGACACTTGCAGAAGCTGGAGAGGCCACAAAAGTTCCTCACCAAAAGGATAAAGGGTCTCAAACATCTGTCCTATGCTGCCCGACTGAAAGAACTCCAGCTCTATTCAGTCGCCGCTTGCTCAGAGGTGACCTTTGCCTAACATACAAGGCCATGTCAAACCCAGATTTGATGAATATGCTTCACCTCAAAAATCTAGATCCGTCAGAGCCACAAGGGAGGAGACTTAAACCTCGACACGGCTATTAATAGGACGTGCTGGAGGGATAGATTCATCACCCAAAGACTCCCTATGCTGTGGAATAAAATCCCAGTATATGTGAGGCAGAGCACCTCGCTGGCCTTGTTCAAGAGAAATCTTGACCAATGGATGGGAGATCGCAGATATACCCCAGGGATTACCTCAGTGTCACTGCTCAACAGAGGCACAGCAAAATAATGGGTATAGTTCCCCATACTAAAGGGGTGGCGTAAGCCACAAAACTATGGGCTAGGCTTGTAAATGCCCTCAGGCAGATAGCCTAGTATGAACCTATGAACCTATGAACCTATGTGCTGTGCACCATACTTTGTGGCATCATATCTGAGAACAAGCTACTGATATATCTGACTGCTACACATGTTATGTATGGTAGGGGTTACATTACATTACATTACCTGCACATTCTGAGGATGTTTATACAGTACTGAGGTCTGTGTACCTATGGTGAATGTCGACGTGTGTGTAGTGTTCATATGTACCTTAGCCTGTGTACAGACTATGGTAGATGACATTGTTCTAGTTCTTCTACTATCAGATGTTACATGCTGCCCCAATGTATGGTACTGTAGTGGTGTACATGTTTATAGGGCCATAAACAAATGTGTCCCATACCACAGACAGCCACCAGACCAAACTGTGTATTAGGCCAGTATATATAGGGCAATCTGTGAGTGACACATATGAGAATGGTGTTGAACACATAGTCCATATACTGTAATACCATGCTAGCTAACCATATGTGGCTGTGTTCACATTGATTGTGGATATGCACTGTCACACAGGTGTATCCCACCCTGTGCTGTGATATGCCTGTGGAGCCTGCTGTATATGCAGGTACATGTGCATTCCCCCTTGGGAGGTGTAGGCCAGTGTTGAGCCAGTCAGCCTGCATCCTGCACAGTGCATTGTGACATGCCTAGCAGCTGTGTACCTTCTCAGTGGGATGTCATATACAGGTACTAGCCAGATGTCCTGCTGCCGGACCTCCCCTAACAGTCATGTATATCACTCACACAGGGCAGTGGGATGCAGTGCAGATGTATGTCAATACCTGTTGTGTAGTATGTGGCCATGGCACATACTACACAATAGGTTGTGAGATGCAGTGCAGATGTATGTCAATACCTATTGTGTATGTGGCCATGGCACCCCTGTACCAGTGGTCATACCGTTACAGGCCAGGCAGGGGTGCGTGAATGCATGACCTATGGTGGACATTATATACCTGTCATTATGTATTATACCCATCTACATGGCCATCCACATCCATATTGTCAGGCTTGGTTCACATGTGTAGCACTAAGGGCATATGTGTATACCTCTGGAATGTACAGACTGTGTCAGACCCCCACATATATTGGGCAATATCTCTGCTGCAGTCCTCAGCGGCATTACATGCTACCAGCAGTACTGTACACTGATGTCCTTTGGATGTAGTTCAGTAACCAATGGCACACATGTTATGAGCAGATGTGACCTGCCACACACACGATGTCTGTAAAGGCAATCCCAATGACAGTAGCAGTAGCCTACTGGTATACCTGTTAGAGATACCTGACATCCCCTGCAACTACAATATTGGGAACATGCGGGCTGGGGCTGGCCTACACTTCATGGTTCAGGAACTATGGTGGGAATATATGTACATATACATATCCAGATATCCAGGCATACGATTACATATGTGAACTACACCCATTTAACACTGTCATGGCAACCACCCACTATTGATCCCCACATCATGTGTGCATGGTCCCATTATATCTCCTGTGTGATGGGCATCCATCCTGTGTTTGGGCAGCAGTGCTACTGATAGCATGTAGCAATACCCCATACAGGAGAACTGGCACACTCAGGGCAGCCACATATTTGCAGGAGGATCAGGAAGTACAAACAGACTGCGAGTGGAGTTGTGTTATGCTTTGTACAGTACTGGTGTTATGGGGTGTGGGTGTACATACTAGTTTGCAATGGAATGCAGTCCATCTGCATAGCACACAACTGTGGGCCTACCCTCATGCCGGCCGGAGCTGTGCCTGTCATGTCTTGTCTGTCTACTACACAGGTCTTGTGTCAGATAATACACTGGCAGTGTGTGTGTTGTGTGTTACCGGTACATGGCTACATCCATGTCCATCCATACCAGCAATTCCCTGACTAAGGGTATGTTACAGACTATCCTGTAACACCTGCACCTTGCATAGTTTATGGCAATAGTTGTCCACATATATGCCTGTATTCCAGCCTTTGTCCATCACCTACATACCAAGCTGTGCACATATGCCATGCTGTCGGTGGTTGATCCATACTGGGCTGGGAGTATAACACACTGCCATGTCTGCCATCAGTCCACTGCCATTGTAACCCTCACACATATGGTGGGGCTGGGGCCATATATGTGTGGGCGCCACCTACGCAATACATGTGTGCCCTCATGCACTGCAGAGCCCAGTGTATGTAACAGTAGTATATGGCCCTGTATAATTGAGTCTAGGGGCAGAGCACTAGAAAAGACCTAGGCTGTTACAAAATGTGGGGTTTTCAGGGCTGAGCTGCCTTAAGGTATCTGGATGTACAGTACAGTATACTTCACCTATATACACATTACTGTCATAGATCTGGGTACTGCAGGACTACTGCCACCTGCTATACAAACTGTTCTGTGTGTTGGTGTGCACGTGATGGTGTCAGTTATGCCAAGTTAAGTAGCAGTTACAACCCATATGGTCATAAGACGTCTATACCACCTACTGTGTTTGTACAGTGTATAGAGAGAGGCTGCTGAACTACACACCTGGAGTACATGCTATCAATTGTTAGGTATCCTGTGGCCCAGTGTGTCTTTCCTATTGTACAATGTGAATGGCTTGGCCTGGATAGCAACAGCTGTGAACCTTTCCAGCCTACTGTATGAGTGTAACTGGTCCACTGTAGCATCACTCCGTTGATATAGCCATCAGTGTCTGAACAGCTATATGGCATGGCATGTAGAACTGTAATAGTACATGATGACAGTTTACCATGTCTGCAAACCTGTGGATGTTGTTTCACCTATGACCTCTATGTGGGTGTATGTTACAGGCAACGATTGTCATTTGTATGGGTGGTACATACAGTGTCCAGTCATTCAGGGGTCAACTGTAGGCATAGTGGCTGTTTCATTTTGTGTGCACCTACCACTTTTTTTTGTACTGTACATATAACTGAGTGTGTATGTGTAGTCACATGTATATGCACATATCTATCTATCTATCTATCTATATATATATATATATATATATATATATATATATATATAGATAGATAGATAGATAGATAGATATATATAAAATATATATATATATGTATACATATATATATATATATATATATATATATATATATATCTATATATATATATATATTTTATTTTACATTTGTTGACGGGATAGTCCGACTGGATGCATGTCCATTTTCAGCGGAGGCCCGGGAGAGAAAAGCTCCAAGGGTAAGCAGATACAGCATTACATAATACCAGCATTACATATTACAGATTATTTACAGAGATTACATAAGTAAGCACGTTAAACAAGTTCCACAGGTTAAAGTTAGTCCTGAGCACAGGTCAGGATTTAATTAAATTACACAGTAAACTGGTTAACAGATTTTTACATTCGAGTTAGCCAGGCTTGATACATTGACATAGCCAGTTAAGTGACAAATGTTGTTTGAGTCTAGTTTTAAATTGACCTAAGGTGGAAAGTAAGGTAATATCAGCTGGAAGTGAGTTCCAGGATCTACTTACAGAGTTTGCAAAGAGAGAATCACCGGCTGTGTTATTAATTTTGCTAGTCTGAATTAGTAGTTTGTTAGAGGATCAAGCGGTCTAGGATTGTTATAGGGGTGATAATATTTTTAAGTGCAGGAGTATTGTCCGGATTATAGAGGATTTTATAGGCCATAATCAGTTGGTTATACTGGATTAGGCTAGGTAGTTCAAGCCAACCAAGCTGATTTAGATTGATGCAATGATGTGTCCTAAAAGGCAGCCCAGTGGCAAACCTGGCAATGTGGTTGTAGCAAATTGAGAGTTTGTTAAGGACAGTCTTGTTCAAATTCGAGAGTAGAGGGGATGCATACAGAAGGGTTGAAAGAAGGTGAGAGCGAGCTATGGCAATTTTAGCTGGAGGGGTTAGGAAGGCTTTTATTCTGTAAAGTGACCCTAGTTTTTTATTGATGGTTTTGATAGTTTGGTTAACATGTAGGTCAAATTTGAGATTATTGTCTATGATGACACCTAATAGTTTTGTAGATGGGTCAGGGGAGATTATTGTGCCATCATTTGATTTTATGGTAAAAGTGAAAGTGGTAGACCTATGTGTTGGTGAAAATAACAGCATTTTAGTTTTTTTGGGATTTAGGATCAGATGATGTTCAGAAAGCCAGTTTTCTATTGTATTAAAGGTGGTCTGGTCTATATATATACATATATATATATATATATATATATATATATATATATATATATATATATATATATATATATATAATTATGTTTATGTATACCTGTATCTGCATATCTGTGTCTGTGTATCTGAAGCCTAATAATGTTGATGGCTACCACATAATACATTCCCCATGGGAGCCAGAACGTACTGCATATATTATCAATAATAGCCTGACATCATACAGGTGGGATGTAGTACAGGAAACATTGTGTGCCCATGTTGCCACTGACCCTAGTTATGGGATCACCAGCACTTGGTAGTGTATTGCAGGGCAGACGTGTTTGGCTGGGGGGGTGCCTATTCGTACGACTTGTATAGTGTGTGGTACCTCTCAACCCTATTAATGTAACATGTAGCCTGTTACACTCCACTCCCTAACAGCTACATGTGCCTTGCAGTACCAGCACAACAGTGTTGCACCAATGGGTCGGTAGGCATGGGAATCCCATTGAGGTCTGCCACGTATGTGTATATGTACATGTGTGCATATCTGTAGGGTACACCGGTCTGAGTTCACATACTCCTATTACAATACACATTGCCACACAGTAGTATGAATATTGTTGTTGTTGCTCATAAGTGTGGCAACGTAATGCAACACCCTACTATGCCTGTGGCATGTGCATCTTATGCATATCCCTGTTGTACCACTGTTGTGATATGCAATGGATTGTTTTTGCGTCATGGCCACTGTGTGATAGTGGGTATGTCAGAGTATCTAGATGGGTTCTAGTGTGTACAGTATCCAATGGGGGATGTGGGTGCTGTGTACACTGTTTTTACACCATGGTACACCTGGTACATGGCCCACATACCACCCTCAGGTGGCCAATGTCACCATCACTCATACAGGTAACAGATAACGGGATATGGCCCAGTTACACATGTGCTGTGTGCAGCCTTCCTGTAACACATTAGACACATGGACTAGCTAGCAACTATACAACCAGGTCTCAAAGATGTGTGTCTACCCATTATGTGTCAGTCAATGTATATATGATGGTATGGCACACTATGTATTCACCATATACAAACATTACATCCCCCATTACCATATTGTACATGACTGTGGATGGTCTGCATGTAGCATGTGGCCTGGTACACACCTCACCCTACAGATGGTATCATGTGTGCAATGACAGCCACGCAGTTCAGTAGCACTACATACCCGGGTTAGGGTCTAGACACAGTGTTGCCAAGTCAGGATGTGTGTGTATGTGGATGGGTTGACATAAGGATGCATATTATACCTGTACCAGCAGGCAACTGGTCATGTTTGCATGGCCAATAACTGTTATACATACCTGTGGCATATGTGCAACTGTACACCACATATGTCACAGCCATGGTGTCAGCACACTGACATACCCCTGTGAAATATGACTGCGGACCATCCTCCTGCTGACACATGTATGCCTACAGCACAAATGGATGACAGTATGGGGATAGCAATTGGTGTTACCAACAGCCGAGATGCATCATAGCTGCATGGCTGCACTACCTGACATGTATGCAGTACACATTACTCCTGATTATATTCTACACTGCAGTACATTGCGGCACTCTATCACAATCATGATGTGCATCAGAACCATGTTAGCCTGTCCCTACATCAATGTTATGGATGGCAGGGATGTGGCACAGGTATCATCATATGCACAGGGTGTGTGAATGTCATCCTAGCTGCATGGCTACACTACCTGACATGTATGCAGTACACATTACCACTGACTACATTCTACACTGTGGTACATTGCGGCACCCCATTACAATCACTGTGTACATAAGAACTATGTTAGCCTGTCCCTACATCGATGTTATGAATGACAGGGATGTGACACTGGCATCACCATATGTACAGGGTGTGTTGCAGGTGTGCCAGAGGCTGACGGTGGTCCAAACATGTGTCACCATGTGTGTGGGTGAGGGGTGTGGTTCCTTGACTGGGGTGTGGTGATGTGCGTGTTGGTATGGGGTCTCTCTAGGTGTGGTTGCATAGTGTGTGGGTATGCATGCACATAGTTCCGCCATGTGGCTACCCTATACGGTAATATTGGACAGCTTCAGACCATACCTGTCAAGGTGTGCAGTTCAGTGCCTCTGGCCATGGACACACTGACTGTGCCTGTCAGGGGTTCCATGGACATGTGCAGGTACAGACCTTGAGGTGCTACTCTCCCCTGATGATAACATATGTCCGCTGGAACCATGTCCCACCTGGGTCTGGCCAGGGCCACGTGCATGTGGCCTGCTGTGGTGTGTTGTAGACAGCAGCTCCTGTGGTGTGCTGGGGCTGGTACTGCCACTATGGGAGTGGCTGTGTGTCCTGGCATGTCCACGTTGACCACCAGCTGCTGGTGTCTCTGGCCTACGTCCACATGGACATTGCACCACTCCCACCACATATTGTAGCACAGACTTGCCACAGTCAAGGAAGCCAACCATCTCACCCCACCATCTATCCATGACCTCAGTATATTCATGGAAGGCAATAGCGAGTTCATGGAGGTTGCCACTTACAGCTGCGAAAGCAGACCTCTGCAGCCTCAGGACCTATCTGGAGTGTATTTCCATATGTACCTGTGCCTCCATTACTGCCTGAAACATGCTCCGGGTGGTATCAGTTGTGGTGCCCCTGCCAGGGTCAGGATGACCTGTGGTCCTCCCATGAGCACCATGGTACATCTGCCAGTGTGGTGGCCTTCCAGACATCCAGATATGCTGCTTGTGACCCAACACAGTTGGCATGGACACCACACTTTCCTGGCCATTGCCACCAAGCACCAACTGTCCCTCTGCTATGGCCACATGTGAAGGGGTTTGTAGGGGCACTGTAACTGTGTGCAGGCTTGGGGTGTTTAGGAGGGTGATGACACATGTTGGTGCAGTGTCGGCCTCTGACAACCCCACCTGTGCCTCACCTGTACCTTCATCATCATCTGTGTCTGTAGGGATACCTACCTCAGTATGCGTGCAGGAGGGACCCTGACCCACCTCACCACCTGTGGGGGAAACAAATGCACATGTTAAGACCTGTACAGCAGTACATAACAGTACACACACTCACACATACTCACAATGACATTCACCTTACTACCTCACCTTCCCTGAGTTTGCAGACAGTCCCACAGTTAATTACATATTTTCCCTTTCCTGCATGGCACTTGCTAATATACATCCATCACTACAACCCATTAACATATCATCCCTCTCCATGCCTACACGTGTGGTTACCATACCTGACCTGTTACTCCATCACCTCCCTGACCTGGGTGGAGTAGGTTGTCCATGGCCTCACTGCTGTCACCTTGTATTACCCTGTGTATGGGCAATAATGGTGTATGAGGCCCCTATATGGTTGGGGCTGCTACATTCACTACGTATGTCACACACCAAAGCCTCATACTACAGTCTTGCTCAGTCCATGTCTCATCTGCTGCACAAGCGACCCATCATGCAGATGTGCTGTGGTAATTCCCCATTGCATTTGTAGTGCTGCATATGTGGGTAGCTGGTTACCTATCTGCTGCTGGCAATATGATGTGTATACCTGGTATGTACTGCACCTCCCAATGCATGCTCCATGCTACAGACCTTGTTATGCTATCAGCTGTCCTGTGTTCACATACCTGACAGGTTGCCCTGGTGTCCCATGTCTCACTCCATGTACAATCCCAAGGGGAAGTACCACCATGTGGTCAATCCCAATATCGCCTGTGCATACATGGACACACACACACACACACACACACACACACACACACACACACACACACACACACACATCTGACGTGCATCGTCCAAACACTAGATTGCACTTACGAACACAACCAAGTCTCACACACGCACACACACACACACACACACACACACACACACACACACACACACACACACACACACACACACACACACACTCACCACACTCTTTGGAGTTGCACAACATTTGTACACACAGTCCTCCCATTAGCCTTTTGTCAACATGCATTGCACATGGAACTCAACAGCATGCAGTGCAACCATAGTGACATCATGCTAGTGGCAGTATACATGTGTGTGAGGCATGGGCTTTGTTGGTAGGTGGTGGCCCCTCCCCATGTTAACACTGCACCCATGTACAAAGTGTTACTGTGGCCTGCTCCACACCCTGCCTTGTACTGTGCACCATACCTCACAGGGTGTAGAAACTATTGACACATCTGTAGTACTGTGTCGGTTATGTCAGCTTCAATTCTCACAGCCCCTGTGTGTTGTAGCAACACATATCTGGGATGATATGTGAACAGCTGTCAGTTGTGGATGCCTGATGTCTGGGTTACAGATCACAACATCAGCAGTGCATGTATGACCAGTACATGACTATTACACTGACAACCAGTGGACCTTACCATGGCTGTGAGGGGTGCCCTACACATGTCCCAGACTTCTGCATGGTTGCAAGGTCTACTCATGTGCACATCCCTTGGAGTGCACACACTGCTGTCATGAGTGCTGTGGGGTCAGGGTTACATCTGCAATGTTTACTTAACCTGCTTGTGTGCAGCTGCAGCCATGGTGGTGTTGAGTCACACATGTCCCTACTGTAGGCTGTGTGTCCTGCCACATGTCACATCTCTGTTGACACATTGCACATTGACAGGATGTTAGTTATCTTGCATGTGTCTGTTGTACCCTTCTGATACCCCAGCATGGTCTCTACTGTGATGCTGTGCATTTCTCAGCAGCAAAACGTGAACGTGTACACCATGCAGTATGGGTAGGTGTGTTAGACATGTGCATGGGGGATAGCCCATAGCTATTACATGCCCAGTTCATCATCATGCATGAACACAAACCATACTCATCGACTATGGGCTGCTGCCATGGTTGTATCCTGGAGGGACCTACATAGGAGTGTCAGAAAGCTGATGTCAGTGGCCACAGCTGTGGCATTCATAACAGGTGAGTGCAGCATTTCATTACATCAACAGTAGAATTACACAATATTACAGCTTATACACAAAAGTTTATTACTACTACACAGCAGCAGACTATGTAAATGACATCTCAGTTTTGCATGATGTACCTGTACAGATGCAGATGCATACACACGAGTGGTGTACCGATGTACCCTGGGGCCTTATCTGCACGCTCTTCAGTTGGTGTGTCATTGGCACCCACCTCCAAGATGTGCCCTGCCAGGTGTTGATGTTGTGGGTAGACAGGTGCCACTAGGCTGCTGAAAAGCTCCTCTACACGGGTGAGAGGTGTTTGGGTGGGTTGCCGCCTCCCTGTTGTGAGGTGGTCTCCCTTACGGCAGCTGCACGCCGATGTATATAGCGAAGCAGGTCGGTGCAATGATGCTGGACCTGCTCATAGCTGCGGTTATGCAGTCTGACATAATTGACCCTGTGGACTAGCTCGTTCTCCAGGGTGGTCCTCTCCTGCTGGTTGTGGGCTGTCCGGCCAAAAAGAAGTGCATAATGCTGTACCAGGTAGTTGATGATGATAGCCATATCAGCAGCACTGTACGTGGAAAGGCATCTATGCGACATGATTCCTGGAAGACATAAGGATGGATACAGGTCTGAGCCACCTATACAGCAGGGTTACTATAGATATATATATATATATGAAATGGCATATGAATGTATGGGTGTCTGCATATGTATATATCTATATGTGGGTATTTATATATATATGTCTGTCTATGTATACATTTGTACTACAGAGAGGGAGAGGTATATCTGCATGTAGTTATGGGTGTATATATACACACACATACCTCTACATATTTACATCTACATCTGGTTATACCGTTCTTTGCCATGTAAAATAGACTGTGCTGCAGTGGGACTCGTAGCGGGAGTGGTTGCTCATTAGGTGTCGGGTCTGCCCAATGTACACTATTGCTTACATCCCTGTAGTGGTCCACATAGAACCGTTGCAGCCAACACCTGCACACCTATGCCCATAATTACATACTGATAGTTCTCCACCTGCACCTCCTCTTCGGCAATGTTCCTTACTCCGGGTGCAGGTCGAGTCTGGCCACACCAGTGCACACTACCCACTCCCCAGTTTTCGAGAACCATCACGTATCTTGTCTTGCCCCATGGATCATCAGGCTTCCCCAACCTTGTAGTCTGAGAACATGCGTGCCCTGCCATTAGACATCTGTGTAATGGTAAGAAACCCGAATATGCATTGAATTTTTGGGTTGTCTCACAAGGGACATTCTTGACTTTCAAACACAATACCAACTTGGCTGGAATTCAGCAATAAAGGCAACCGCAATCCGTTCTTGAAACTGTTTAATATATCCAACTCAATAAAAGCACGACAGCAGGTTTAGTTACACACGAAACTGTAATGGATGAATCAACAATCTTCACATAAGTAACACCCTCCGATGTTAAGCGCTTTCATTTGCAAAATGCAAACTTCATCAGAACACACCTGTCTGCTCATTGGGCGGCGGCTCAGCCCAATGAACACTATTGTTTGCATCTCTGGGGGTGGTCCAAACAGACCCACTCCAGCAAACACCTGCATGCCTAGACCCATAATTGTATACCCATATGTCATTCTTAAGTGCTGTATCTTATCATAGCTATATATCTGTGTATATCTACAAACACACACACACACACACACACACACACACACACACACACACATATATATATATATATATATATATATATATATGTCTGCATATATATATATATATATATATATATATATATATATATATATATATATATATATATATATATATATATATATATATAAAACGGCATGTGGGTGTATGGGTGTCTGCATATGTATATATGTATATGTGTGTATTTATTTATATGTCTATCTATGTATGTATACATTTGTACTACAGAGAGGGGTAGGTATAGATCTATATAGTTATAGGTATTTATACAAATGCATATACCTCTAAATATTTAGCACCATATCCTGTATTGTTGACTGGTATTGCTGGATACCGTGTTTCGTGTGTATACCAGCCAACCTTGTGTGCCACGTATGCTTTGTGATACCTACGACTAAATCCGTTAGTGTACACAGAGTCACAAGTGACATCTATTGTTAGTACCAGGAATGCATTCTTCCCATGCGGGAAACCCACACATTGGGTATTCGACCTTCGTCTACACCCAGGGTTATATAGGTACCCCTGGGTATGTGCATGGTCTACAGCATGTGCCACACCTAGGATACTTGGGTCGGAACATCAGACTGGATGGGTCCCGAGGGGAGGGTGGAGGGGTCAATGTGTGGTGGTGTGGTAGCTACAGACCGGTAACTAGGCTAGGGATGGTGGCTGCGTGTGTGCTGCGGGTGGGGGGAAGCAGAACTGTGAGTTATGCATGTATAGGTTGGGGATGGCCTGGATTGGATGGGCCTGTACTGCTCGGCCCACATAGTGGGTGGGGAGAGGGGTATGTGATATTGACATGTGACACATGACAGAGGGCTTATTTAATTCCCTAGTTCAATGACAGACGTACAATACTATGAGCTTGGCAGTGTATTGCAGGGCAGATGTGTTTGGCTGGACGGGGGGGTATTCAAATTCGTACGTGACGTATATTGTTTGGGGCCTCTCAGGCCCATTGACGGTGCATGTGGACATATATGTTTCTGTTCATCTACCATTGATATCTACATATGTCTGGCCATATATACCTCTGTGGGTATATATATTTGCTTGCATATTTCTAACTATGTTGGAATATACCTACGGAGACATATATCTGTGTACATATGTCACTTGATGTGTATATGTGGACATATAGATGTTGACATATATATGTTTAGTTGTCAGCATTTGCATGTATATTTGTATGTATATATATATATATATATATATATATATATATATATATATATATATATATATATATACATGTATATATCTCTGGATATTTATATATATATATATATATATATATATATATATATATATATATATATATATATATATGTGACTACATCTATAGATATGTTGTATCCATTTAGATAGTGATATATTTGCACTCACATGCCCATCTAGCTGTTGGTATACATTCTCTGCACTGTTGCATGACTGGGCTGTTGTTATGTTTCTGACAACATAGACCTTCTGCATGTCTGTCATGGCTAAGTGGTAAATTGTTTTGTGTATGGTGTGCATGGTCCTGGGTTTTGGTCTACTACACTATTGCTGTGCTGCTTCATTTGCATATATCTTCCTTGTTATCCTCTTCAGCATTTTAAGCTGCTTTAACTGTAACTCAGCGATGGGCACACCCGCGCACCTACGGTTAATTGTACTCGGATTTAAATAAATATTGTGAGTTTTCTTCAGTTTATTTATATGTGCTGTTGCTGTTGTACACATGGGGGACTGTTGGTTGGGATATGTGGACACCTATGAGCGGCCTCGCTCATTTGTTTCCACTTTCTGCTGTTCTATATTGCATGAGTGTTTTTATTCTGAGAGCTCTGTTCTCAGATATGCCCCCTGCACTTGTACACGCTCCATGTAGGATTAGGAGTTTAGGCAGCACGCCTTCATTAATATGCATGGCTCGCTGCCATCCTCCTTCTAAACTGTCGCTTCTGTGCAGGACTAGTCTGATTAGTAAATCTGGGGGATTATTGAAGCAATTGACTTGCTGATGCTATTTCTTAAAACATATGAGTGTTTCAATACAAAATTACTGTTTTATACAGCTAATAGAGAAGACTTGTTTTTTTTTTGTTCTGAATTCTTAGGACACTTGCTATTTTCTATTTTTGTTTATTTATTTATTTTTGTAGAACAAGGCTTCCCCAGAAGGGACTGTTCCTTGCAAAGATTGACAGAGCTTAAGCCTGTCAAGAAATGTTATTACTTATGTTTCACTGCAATTATTATATTAATATGAAAATAAAGGTTTAATAAGAAGCATAGGTCAGGTTGAATGTGTTATTCTTATTATTAATGAATTATACTTTGTTGTAATGAAGGTTTTTTAATATGAATTTGAGTTTTTTCTCTATTATTTATGATCTTTAATAAACATATACGTAACTTAATTTACTTGTTCCATACCAATGACAGACAAATGGAAAAAAATCTGAGAAACTACTTTTTAATTTTTTTAACTAATTTATATTGTTGTTGAAGCAGTAGAAACTACTTACACTTTTAAAAATACTTTTTTTATTATTGTGGCATATATGAGACAGTATTTGAAATTCAAACTTGTAAAATTCATCTTTTTTACAGACATGGTACATATTGAAACTGTTACTTTAAGCTGAAGACAATTGTTAGATTATATCAAAAACTACTGTTGTCTATGGCATTTACGTGGAAATATACAATGATTTCATTATGCACAAGTATAGATTCATAGGATGGTACTAGGCTATTGGCCCTAGGGCCTATACAAGCCTAGCCATAGCAATTCCTTGGATATTTCTTCCCACAATATTTACTTCCCTGGACCCCTGCCTAGCAAGGTGACTGATGTGATCCCCGGGGTGAATTTCCTATCTCCCATCCAATCGTCAAGGTTCCTTTTGAAGAGGACCAATGAGGCACTCTGCTTGACATGTATGGGCAGTCTATTCCAGAGTATGGGGAGTCTCTAGGTCAGGAACCTATCCCTCCCGCATGTTTTGTTCACTGTGATTACAAGGTTTAGATCCCTGGAGCATGTAGCTCTGAGGGACTGGGATTTTTTTTAAGTGGAGCATGTCCAACAGCTCAGGGTTTGACATGGCCTTGTATGTTAAACAGAGATCGCTTCTGAGTAGATGATATGTCACAGAGTATAGCTGGAGGTTTTTAGATGGTCAGCATAGGTCATCTGCTTTAGGCCTGTGATTCTTTTAGTGAGGTATTTCTGCAGCCTTTCCAGCTGTTGCAGATGTCTTGTGAGGTACATACCAAACAGGGTGTTGTACTCTATAATGGGTCTAATGAGGGATGAGTACAGTGGGACAATGACGTCCTTTTTTCTGGATGAAAAGTCCTTAGTGATGAGGTGTGCCACATAGAAGGATTTCCTGACTGTTGTGGTGACATGGTTATTGAAGGTGAGACCACTGTCCACCTGTGTCTCTAAATCTCTCATCACACTTTCGGTGTTTAGTGTACTGCCACCTATGTGGTAATTCATGGGTACATGGTTTTTATCAAAGGGGATAACTATACATTTCTTGGCATTAAGCTTGAGCCCATGGCTTTGGCACCAAGCATTTGTTTCTGTAAGGCCCTTTTGTAAAATATCCACATCATTTGGGGATTCAATAATGGCTCCCAGTTTGCATTCATTTGCAAACTTTGTTAGCCAGAGTCCTTTAGTGATGGCCTGTACTTCAGAAAAGTAGATGCCAAACAAGAGCGGTCCCAGGACTGAACTCTAAGGTACTCCACTTGTCACTTGTCTAGAGCTGGATTTGGAGTCGGCTACTTTTACAGTCTGGGTTCTGTCAGTAAGTCAGTTGGCAACCCATCAAGTGAAGTAGGGATGCCCAGCTTAGTAAGTTTATCTATGATTCTAGAATGGGGAATGGTGTCGAAGACCTTGGCGAGGTCCAGATAGGCTGTGTGGACCACCTTACCATCATCCACAGCTCTGGAGACTGATTCAAAGAAGTTAATCAGGTTCAGGAGACAAGATCAGCCCTTCACAAACTCAAACTGGGTGGGGTCCAGTGTTTGAAGTTTGCCAATGTCTTTGTTTATAAGGTCCATGATAATGCGTTCCATGCCCTTGCAGATCAGGCTCATCAGACTGATGTGACGGTAGTTCCCAGGATCCAAAGTGGATCTCCCCTTGTGGAGTGGGATAACTGCAGCTGTGCGCTACTCATTGGGCATGAAGCCTGAGGTGAGGCTATGATTAAACATGACACTTAGGTGAGGTGCCAGTTAATTTTGTAGTTCATGTAGTATACAGCCTGCGATGTCATCTGGTCCCATGGATGCTGTATTCTTAGCTTTGGAGGGTGCGGTTTCTACCTGTGTGGCCATGATTACCAGAATTTGGAAATCTTTTGGTATTGAGATGGGCCTTTTAGGGGGTGAGAGGGGGGCGAAGTTGGCAATATCCTTGGGATCAGTATATTTAATGCCATTCTTTTGTAGCTCAGAGCAGATCTGAGCATTTCCATTTAGATTCTTGACATAATTATAGAATGCCTTGTGGTTGTCTTTGGAATCTTTGGCAATTTTATTTCTGTAACTAGCTTTGGAGGATTTTATGAGGGATCTCAGCTTCTTACTGAGGCTGGTAAGGGAGTTTTTTGCATCCTGGGATTTTCCTCTTTTCTGCAACAGTTTCTTCCTTCTGTTGTATAATTTGTTTATGGCAGGGCACCACTAGATTGGCTTCCTTTTTTTTGGAAGAGAGCACCTTGGTTCCATTTGGAATGGCATGATTAATGCATGAGTGGATGTGCTCATACAGTGCCTTTGTGTAGGATTCAGCAGTCAAACTTTCAGCTCCCGTCTGTATAGGTGTCATGAAGTTTGTCACTTCTGACTTGAGTAGCATGAAGTTGGCTTTAGAGAAGTTTTTTACAGAGTTTTCCTTACTGGGGGGTGGGGGTGGGATGAGGATATCAAGGGTGATTTGCTTATGGTCAGACCTGACCAATGAAGGGGTGACTACTCTTGTGGAGCATCTATCTCCCATGTTGGTAATGACCAGGTCTAGGATATTGGAGCCCCTGGTGGGACAATGGATTAGTTGATCCAGGGCATTGGAATTTATGAATTCCAAGAACCGTTGGGAAAAGGTGTTGGTACCCAAGTAGATTTCCCAGCTAATGGCAGGGTAGTTGAAATCACCCAGTATTAGGGTGTTTGGTTGTATCTTAGTATTTTCCAGTATGTTTAGAAAGGTGTAGTGAGAATCGTGGGGCATGGTGGGGGATCTGTAGCAAGCTACAATTTGGATTGCAGTCTTACCTAGTGTTAACTGCACCTGGAGAATTTCAGATGCATTGTGTTGGGCAACTAGCCTGGAAGTGTGAATATCCTTAGTGAATATGGACACTCCTCCACCTTTAGTGTTTTAGTCTTGGTTTGGTGGCCGAAAAGTTTGGTAAGAGTTGTAGCCTGGTATTGCAGGGGTGCTATCTGGGGCCTTGAACCAGGTCTCAGTTACTGCACAGATATCTATGTTCTCCTTTTTAGGAGTGTCTCAAGAGAGTGCATTTTCATGTTTAGACCTCTAGGATTGAGTAGCATTACCTTCAGATTTTGTATGCTTTTATCTGTTACAGTGGTGGTTTTGTCCTTTGAACCTTGCCTAAAAAAGGCACTATAGGGATGGCAACAGCTTTATATTCAGGCATTTTTTTTTAAGAAAGAGAGAAAGGAGTACAGAAGGAAAGAAACTAAGTGGGTTGGCCTTCTAAGATGTTCTCTCTGTATTAGGTAGAATGAGCTAATGACACTTGACTAGGAGGAGTGTCCAATATCAAATTTCAGTAGGGGCGGGCAACTGCAAAGCCACCAAGTATAACAGCAAGGCACCAACAGCGAGGGAGAGTGGGGTACAATACTAAAGCTACTAGCCTATACTCTTTTAGACAGTAAACACTACAGAAATGTTTATCACAGCAGAAGAACAGCAGTGAGTCACAGAATGAAAGTTTGTATCAGATAAAGGCGCAAGGAGACTCTATAGAATGCTTTTAACTGCAAACAAATCAGTTATATGATACACTCTTTGGCAGGAAATAAAAACAAACAAATATGTGCTTAACAAGTACAGAAAATTTCCCGTTAAAACCTTTCAACCAGTGAAACTAGCTATAAAGCTTTACAAACAGTGTGACAGTAAAAACTTATTTCTTAAGCCCTGTAAGGAAGATAATTTTAGTTTAACCATGCAGATTAGTTAATAGCAATAACATACAGTAAAAAGTATGCAGTATGCAATAAAAAGTGCTATATGTAAATTGCTAGAAGCAATAACCAGTTACAAGAACAAGCAATTTTGAGTGTTATATTTGATGTGTTGGATATGTCTGACATCTGTTTGAGTATATTATTAGTTAATATGTTTGATGATTTTACATAGGAAACTAAATGCTTCACTTCCATAGGCATAGACTAATCATTATTTATGGGTGATGATGAACTCTTTTAGTGAACACATAAATCCATTCTTTCTTACTAAAATGAAACAGATGATTTGAATATTTTATTATTTGTTATTCTTTTTCAGGTTAAAACAGAATCAAATAAGTATATTATATATTATATTTTCTATTTTAAATTTATAATAATAAGTGAATAGTAAAATTTTAAAGTATACTAATGTATAACTTGAATTTTCTCTTATTTTTCTCAGTGATCAAGAGCTTTTGTTTATCCTATTTTTCAATGGTGGTAGAGGGGTGTTTGACTTATACTTGTTGATTGGTAGGTGTGTTTGAGTAAGATTGCTATTCAAACCAGGAGTATTATACTCCATGAGGGGAGAGAGGGGAAACAGACATGTTTGTTTAACATTTTATATCATATTTTTTCTTTTATTGGTGTCTACTTTCATTAGTAGTATGCATGTAGTTAATAATTATAAAGCTGTTAGGTTTAAATTTATAAATAAGCAGTTCAACACTTGTTGAGACAATACTTTGGTAATGCTACACTCATGAATTATTAAGGATATTATTTATATTTAGTTTATATTTTCAACATGACTTGCTTATATTGTATATCCATTAATGTCAATGTTAATGGATTGAATGATCATTTTAAGAGGGGTAGCTTACATAAATGTCAAAGATATTTAATTTTCAGATTCTTTTCTTACAAGAAACACATTTAGTACAAGATGATATGGACAAACGTAATACAAAGTATTTTTCTATTTTGACTAGTTCTTATTAAAAACAGAAGAAGATAGGGGTGGCTATCTTATGGACGAATTCTATGCCAATACATAAATCTTAAATACATACAATGATGAAAAAAGAAGGTTTTGTTCAGTGACTCTAGAAATTAAAATGAAATTATATACTTTTATTAATGTTTATTGGATACCTGGAATGGGACTACAACCCGTTAAACTTCAGTTTGAAGAAATAATTCAGATTTCAACAGGAAATATCATTCTTACAGGAGATTTTAACTGTATATTACATTATAAGGATTCTAATACTAGTAGTAAAAAGAGGAAACCTGTTTAAGCAAAAGCATTAATGGAATTTATTTATTTATTTAATATTAGAAATATTAACGGATTTTCAGTGTCAGGCTCTCTTCTCTTTACACATTTCTCACACAGGCTTGGAACACAGTCTTGGCTAGATAGAATATACTTCTCAAATGACATTGCTAATAGACTAGGTAAGGTTAAAGTAAACAAGAAGGCACTAAGGTAACATAACAGGTAAAAATCACAAAACCTTTATTGTCCAAAAGTAAATTAATAATCATAAATATAGCAACTTAAACTGACTAAGCGCTTTCACCCTCATGGGCATCTTCAGAGTCAGTTAACTTCATTGGGAGCAAACTTTAAATATAACTATCAATTAATACATAATTAGTCAGAGGTGTTGAAGCAGGAGAATAGTTAATTAAATAATTATCCCCTAAAATACTTGTTCACCAAACCTTAAACTCCTACACAACAGTGTTTTGTTTGCTGAAATCACAATGAGTAGATACTACCAAAAAATGAAACAATATACAGAAATAAAACTTATAGCAATTCATTTCTACATTACAAGAGTTGTCACCATGCCTATTTCAAGAGGAATGTGGTTAAGGGCCAGATGATCAGGTTGTCCCGTATTATTAGTGAGGACGGCATTTTTACAGTTGAATTAGGCATATTGAAGGATTTATTTATCCAAAGAAGTTACCCAATTGACACACTTTTGACGCTTCAACATGAAATACTTAGAAGAAGGTCTACTGACTTTGCTCCCATCTTACATTTTTACAAAGCCTAAATGGGTGTGCACACTGCACATCGGGTTTTACAGGAAGAAAAAAAGAAGTTAAACCAGGAAATAGCAGCTCTGTGCACATTTGAGCACTCTGTTTGTGTGTTGCGCCCCCGGGCTTAAACAGGAAGGCAGTGGGAAGGGAAAATAGCAGTAGGAAGGTAATCAAGGAGAACTAGCTTAGCTGGCAGGTGAAATGTATCAGAATCAGCCAATTACTCAGACAGCAGACCAGCCCAGCCCAGAACACTTCTATAAACAAAGCAAACACCTTCCCCTCTGGTTTCTCCCACACTCTATACCACAGGTGTATACAAGCGGGGAAATTTTAACAAACAAACCTACAAAATGAAAAGGGCTGCAGCAGGCAACATAGAACAACATGTGCAAGAGGCTGAGGGTGGTGAGGATGTGAATGCTGCCAAACAACCTACAGTGAGGAGACAGAGAAGAGTGTACAGACCCAGGGTAACCTACCAGGGGCTACATGAGCTGGAGATAGTGGAGCGCTATAGAGTGGACAGGGACCTCCTACAGCAAATTGTTGAGCTGTGCCGGCCACACTTGACACACCAAACTGACCGAGGGAAACCCATCCCAGTGGATACCAAGGTATGTGTAAGCCTAGGTATACTAGCCACAGGTACCTCCCAAAGCACAACTGGTAATATCATGGGGATCTCACAGGCATCAGCTTCCAGAGTATTCCACCAGTTCCTGGATGCCATGTCAGCACATGCCAGTGAGCACATATATTTCCTCAACACCCGTGAGGTGTTGACCAGCAATATACATCTCTTCCACCACATAGCAGAATACCCTGGGGTAGTGGGTGCTATAGACTGCATGCACATACACATCAAAGCACCACCCGGTGAGCAGGGTATGGCCTACATCAACCGCAGGGGCATCCCCTCCATCAACTGCCAGGTTGTTTATGATGCCCAGGGCATTATAATGAATGTGTGTGCTGGCTGCCCTGGAAGCTATGACGATTCCCACATATGGCATCTGACACCGCTGTACCAGAAATTTGCCAATGGGGACATCCCCTACAGTCACCTAGTGTGGGATGCTGGCTACACACTGGAGCTGTGGCTGATGACACCTGTCAGAAATGCACACACACCTGAACAACAACGTCTTAATGCAGCACACACACAGGCCAGGCATATAATAGAGCATGTGTTTGGGATGCTCAGGTCACGGTTTTGGTGTCAGGACACAGCTGACGGAGCCTTGCAGTATTCGCCAGCTACATGTACCCAATTTGTTATGGTATGTGCCATGCTACACAACATGATTCTATGGAAACAGCTGCAGCAGGTACAGCATGGGGCAGGGCCACACAGCCCCCCACCAGTGACAAGGCCTGCACAGGCACAGAGTCACCTGGAGGAGGAACAGCCTGAGCTTGCACCAGTAGGCAGCAGGAGGTGTGCTCAGTATGCCATGACCTTGGCAAAGAGGCAATGCATAGCACATGCACTGACACAGTAGGGACCCAAGGAATGACACTTCTCTCTGACTCACACATGCAGTAAAAGGGATACCAAATATGACACTACCTGTGCACAATCATGTATAGGGAGTATACTATGTGCATCCAACATAGGCAGCCCTCCAGCACTATCCGCAAGTCTAGCACACCTGCAAGGTAAGTCAATCAACCTACCAATTGCCAAATGGAGTAGAATGTGTTGTCACCTGTAGCTACGGTATGGATGTGAGCATGCAAGGGAATCTGGTGGCTGAATGTTATGGCAGCATACTGTAGACACCCATAGTGGCACCATGACATCTGTAACACATACTGGAGTCACCATAGCAGCCAGAACTACACAGGTTAACAAAACCCACTGCAGGAAATGTGCTGTGTGATATGTGTGTCCATATGACCCACACATGCCAGTCAGGATGGTTCACATACCCAACAACAGTGTCAGCCAGCAGGACAGGTGTAGGCAAACCCAAACAGAGCCTGTGCTATGGCCCTAGAATGATGGCTATGGTTAACCCCCCCTCCCAGGCCTACTCAGACTGACCACAGCAGGGCAGGCAGTGGGATGTTAGTTCTGAAGGGTAGGAAGTCAGACAATAATATGTAGGGCAACCAAAGCCACGATCTGTAGTACACTGGTATGCCTCTAATCAGCATGATAGTTAGCAATGCAGAATGAAATGGAGTACCTGACATACCAGTAAGGTCATAACAAATGCATACATGCTTCACGTGTGCCCCCCGCATCCAACATAGTAATGTAAAAACAGTCAGGTGTGCCCCCCCACTCCTGTGTAGAAATGTAGAAAAAGTCAGGTGTGCCCCCCCATCCTACATAGTAATGTAATAACAGTCAAGTGTGCCCCCCCAACCCTAAGTAGAAATGTAGAAATAGACAGGTGTGCACACCCATCCTACATAGTAATGTAATAACAGTCAGGTGTGCCCCCCCATGCCTGTGTAGAAATGTAGCAACAGTCAGGTGTGCCCCCCGCTATGCAGAAATGTAGTAACAGTCAAAGCCAAATAATCAATGGATACCCTGCAGAGACAGCATGCTACCTGTTGGTGTACAACACAAAGGTCAGCACTACAGCACAAACTACCTGGACACAATCCACAAGTTCAATACAGATGGCCATACTGGGCATGCTCACACACTTAGAGAAATGAAGGCAGTGTCAGTCTACAACATACTGAAAGGTCATACTGGGCATGCTCACACACTTAAACACACGAAGGCCATGACTGCAAACACCAGTGGACCAGACATATCTGGCAGTTGCAGTTGTTAATGCAGACACGTGTCAATATGCACCACTCATGCCTTGCACACACAGTGGATAGGAATACAGACATACATGTCAGGACAACACACTAAAATAAGCCAAAGGTAGATGTACATAGATGTGTGGAAGAGAGTCACTGTGACAAGGAGCCATCCAGGCCTGTCCCAACCAGCACACAGCCAAAGGGCCCCAAACACATGAGGTGCAGATGTCACTCACTGCAGATACTAGCCACCAGTATCTATCAGCATTACAGACTATGTGGTGCACGTGCCAGCTGTGCAACATGACTGTACAAAGAAGTAGTCATCTAGTAGCTGTATACACGTACCTGTGTCATATGACCCCGTGTGTGCCCACATGTGGAGTGTCAACCCCTAGATTAATAGGTTATGGCCCATGCACACACCGCCCTCCCCATAGCCCTACTATGACAAGCCTGCTGAGATCATCCAATGTGAAATACACCTTTGGGAGAGCTGCACCTCAGTAATTTCTGTGGCGCATCCCATAACTGCGTACTGCTGTAGTGTGATAAACTAGTTAAGTAGAAGTGCTAATCCCCGACTTGGCAAGTTTGTGTATGTGTCTCTTTGGCTATGACTGTGTAGAGAGCAGTGCATTTTAGTGTACTCACACTCCTTACAATTCATATCCTCAACTTTGGTAAGGCTGTTGATGTCACCCACTTAGAAATACACCTCTGGGAAGGTTGCAGCCCATTAATCTCTGTAGCACGTCCTATAAGTGTGTACTGCTTAGTGTAAAGAAATAGTGAGGTAGGTGTTCTATCCCCAGACCTGGCAACTGTGTGTGTGCCTGTCTCTGACTGAGTAAAAAGCAATGCTTTTTAGAGTACTCACACTCCATACAATTCATATACTAAACTTAGGCAAGGCTGCTGATGTCACCTACCTAGAAATATACCTCTGGGAAGGATGGAGTCCAATAATCTCTGTAGTGCGTCCTGTAACTGTGTACTATTGTAGCGTGATAAAATAGTTAAATAGGTATTCTAACCCCAGACTTGGCAACTGTGTGTGTGTCTGTCTGTCTCTGACTGAGTAGAGAACAATGCTTTTTAGGGTACTCACACTAATTACAATTCACATACTCAACTTTGGTAATCCTGCTGATGTCAGTCATTGTGAAATACAACCTTTGGGGGAGGGCTTCTCTCATAATCTCTGTGGTTCGTCTTATAACAGCTCCATGCTGTAGTGTGATATAGACCTCAGTCAGGGGCTCTATATCCACACATGTCAGTTGTGGATGTTTTGTGTGTGTCTCACTGTCTGTGTGGGGAGCAATGCATTTTAGGCTACTCACTCACACTACATTTGAAATGCCATACTTTGGTGAGCCTGCTGATATCATTCATTGTGAAATAGACCTTTGGGGAAAAAGTACACTAGTAATGTCTGTGGTGCGTACTATAACTGTGTAGTGCTGTAGTGTAATAAACTAGTTAGGTCAGGGTTCTACTCCCAGCCATGACAGGTGTGTGTGTTTGTAACTCATAACCTCTGTAGAGGTGGTTGCGAGTGTGTGGCCAGTGTGGAGCGGGTATTGCATATTTCTTATATGGTGACCCTACAATAGATCACAATGTCAACCGTACTGGGATAACAGATGTAAAATAGTTGAGAGGCTGGGGTGCAAAGCCATACCCATACATGTGACATCAAGGCCAGGCAATCGCAGTTAGCAACCCCAGTATTACCCAGAGCACACTCTCAACCCATGTCTCATGCACACACACACACACATGCCTAGGCAACAGCCAATATGTAGGTAGTACACTGCATATTGGCCACCGATAATAACTATGGAGTGATAGCAGTAGGCTACAGAGGACATGTCACCCTGCCCATCTGCCCAATATATGCAGACAGTGCTCCTCCCCCATGTTCCCCAATGGACACCTGCACCACTTGTGGTGCCTTCACATGTGACCCACAATGGACATACCATGCCTGACAACATGCCCTGTATGGACAGATGACACTGACATTAGGGAAAGCTGTTAGGATGCTATCAATGTAGGTGCAGAGCTGCCCATTACCAGTTCTTGCCACAGGTAGGCAAGACTGGCACATCTGATAATAATCTGTGTTCACAACATGGGCCAGACACCCCAGGTACAGTTCCACATGTCACTGAACATGCATGTGGGAGGCGTGCACATCCTAGACACCGACTATGTCATGGACTAAGGAACACATATATGGCAGGCAATGCACAGCACTGGCCACACACAGTAGTCACCCATGTGACTGGATGGGGGATACAATACCCACCTGTGTGGGCAAATGCAGAAACTACAGCCCTGAGCCACAATGCAGACCATTGTCTTGTGGCCTGATGCCAAGGTATACCCATTGTCTACTCTTGTATAGCCTGCTGGCACAGTCAACGACCACACACCCGTGCAGACATGCACTCATGCATGTCAGAACTGGCACCCTGTGTGTTTTTATGTGTGTTGTATGGTGCGTATGTCCACATACACACTCACTACAATCCCCTTGGGCATAGTGAAGCATGCTGTTTGATGTCTGACACCTCCTCATAATCTTTGCCCATACAACCTCCATATGACCCATGTGGTGCATGTGATACCTGCACAGTGCTGTGTTGTGGCAATCTCACTACTGCTGAGTTGAACTCCTGGCCCTGCCAAGTGTGTCAATGTGTGTGCATCCCTGTGAGAGTGTGGCTGTGTTAACGCTGGCACCTGTTCATGCGGACAGGCACGTGTACATCACCTACTGTATATCTACTGTATCCCTGTTGCAGATATCACTCACCATCACATATATGTTCTGAGTGCTCCACAACGGGTAACCCATGTGGAGCATCCGATAACTGCATCAAACTATGGTGACACTACATGGTTGTCTGGGGTTTGATACCCTGTGCTGGTAGATGTGTGACACAAACATGCTTCAGTTTTACTCTCCCACCCCTCCTTGACATGTATCTGCATCTGTCTGCCTCTCCCACTCCTGCTCTGGTGGATGTGGAGACCCACACCTGCCTTGCTTAGACAGCAGCATGTGTATTTTAAGTAATGCTCATGATCAGCTGATGGCCTCTGCACGAATTGCAGCACTCCCCTAGCTGATTGCATGTGGAACAGCTGTGGTAACATTCCTATAGCCAATTGCATGGAAACACACTCCAATATCTAGGAACATCATGGTGGTGTTGGCCCTTTTCATGCCCTGTGAGCAGGAACTAGATCTGTTGTTAGGCAAACAGCATCTCAGATGGACTGGGGATTTACCTCTAACAAGCAGGAGGGGAATGTGCCTGACCTGACTACAGTGCTGCTATACTGCATTTGGAGTAATGCTGGTTTAACAGTGTTTATGTGGATATGGCTGTCAGACATGTCGCAATACCTGCCATGTCAGTTCCATGTTTATGAGGAATCCCCATCTGCAGGGTCATGTGCAGACTGGGCAGTGTTGTGCCTTTGGTTTCATGTGTTACCAACTGAGCATCTATTTGTGGACTGCAGAAGGTAGTGTGAGGATTTCAGTCTGTAGATGGTGAAGGCCATGACAGTTACTGACTTCATATCCCTCATAGGACATATGATGCAACCAACCCCGTTACATCAGTAAATGTATGAGGTTATCACAGCAACATGTCAATACTGGGCCTGTGTATGTGCTTTCAGCCACACCTCTGTTAACCTCTGTACACCATAATTAGTGTCATCATATCTGATAACAAGCCTGTGATATATCAGACTGCTACACATGTTATGTACAGTAAGGGTTATAGTTCATTACATAACCTGGACATTCTGTGGATGTTTGTACAGTACTGTGTACTTATGGTGAATGTCAGCAGTGTGTGTATTGTTAATATGTACTTTAGCATAGGTACAGACTGTGGTAGATGTCATTGTTCTAGTTTCCCTCCTATCTCATGTTACATGCTGCCCTACTGTAGGGTACCATATTGGCGTGCATGTTTGTAGGGCAATACACTCACATGTCCCATGCAACAGACAGCCATCAGACCAAACTGTGTAGCAGCCCAGTATATGTAGGGTCATTCTGTGAGTGGCACATATGAGAATGGTGTAGAACAGATAGTCCATATACTGTAATATACTGTAATATTATGCTAGGTTGCCATATGTGGCTGTGGCTGTGGGTGTGTTCACATTTGTTGTGGTTATGCACTTTCACAGAGGTGTATCTTACCCTGTGCTGTGACATGCCTGTTGAGCTTGCTATATATGCAGGTACATGTGCATTCCCCCATACGAGATGTAGTCCAGTGTTGAGACAGTCTGCCTGTAGCCTGCACAGTGCATTGTTACATGCCTAGCAGCTTAGTGTACTTACCAGTGAGATGTCATGTGCAGATACTTGGCAGATGTACTGCTGCCGGGCCTCCCTTAAAAGTCATGTATGTCAGACAGAGCAGTGGGATGCTGTACAGATGTATTTCAATATCTAGTGGGTAGTATGTGGCCATTGCACCCCTGTACCAGCAGTCATTATGTGTCAGGCCAGACAGGAGTTTGTGAATGCATAACCTATGGTGGCAAATGTATACCAGTCGTTATGTGTTATACCCATCTACATGGCTGTCTTCATCCATGTTGTCAGACATAGTACACATGCTGTGCACTAAGGGCTTATGTGTATACCTCTGGACTGTACAGGGTGTGTCAGACGTTCCACATATATTGGCCAATATCTCTGCTGCATTCCACAGGGGCATTACATGCTAGCAGTGGTACTTTAAAATTATTTCCTTAGGATGTCTGTCAGTAGCTAATGGCGCATATGTTATAAGCAGATGCGACCTTCCACACACACCATGTCTGTGAAGACAATCCCAATGACAGTAGCAATAGTCTACTAATATACCTGCTATACATACCTGACATCCTCTAGCACTATGACTTTGGGGCTATAGGGGCTGGGGTAGGGCTACACTCCATGTCCAGGACATATGGTGGAAATATATTCACATATACTTATCCAGATAGCCATATATATATATCATTACACATGTGTACTACTTCCAATTACCACTGTCATGGCAACCACCCACTATAAATCCCTGGAGCATGTGGGCGTGGTCCCCTTAAATTTTCTGTGTGACAGACATCCTTCCTGTGTGTGGGCAGCAGTATTACAGACAGCAGGCAGCAATACCTCTTAGAGGAGAACCTGTACACTCAGGACAGCCACATAATTGTAGGAGGATCAGGAACTACAGACAGACTGTGAGTAGAGTTGTGTTATGCTTTGTATAGTACTGGTGTTACAGGGTATTTGTGTGTGTGTACATACTAGTTTACCTTGGAATGCAATCTGTTTGCATAGCTCACTACTCTGGGCCTATTCACGTGCTAGACAGAGGTATGCCTATCATGTGTTGTCCGTCCACCACATAGGTATTCTGTTTATATGGTTGTCAGTGTCTGAACAGTTATATGACATGTCATAAGGAACCATAATAGTAAACAATTAAAGGTTTTCCATTTCTGCAAACCTGTGTGTGGTGCCTTTCCTATGACCTCTCTATGGGTATATGTTGCAGGCAACAATTGACATTTGTATGGGTGGCCCATAAAGTGTCCAGATGTTGAGGTGTTAACTGTAGGCATAGTGGCTGTTCCATATTGTGTACACCTTCTACATATGTATCTTACTGTACATATATCTGCATGTGTATGTGTAGGCACATGTACATATACATATATATATATATATATATATATATATATATATATATATATGTATATATATATATATATATATATATATATATATATATATATATATATATGTATATCTGTATCTGCTTATCTGTGTCTATGTATCTGTATACTGGGGATGTTGATGGCTTTCACATATTACATTTTCTATGGGCGGCAGGCTGTACTTGGTAGTGCATTGCAGGGCGAACGTGCTTGGCTGTGGGAGGATGCCAATTCGTACAAGATGTATAGTGTATGTGGGCCCTTCCAACCCCATTAGCAGTGCATGTGGACATATGTGTATCTGTTAATCTGCCATTGCTATCTACAGATGTATGGCCATATATACCTACATATATATATATATATATATATGCGTACATATATGTAATGTGCTGTGTATATGTAGACATGTAGGTGTAGACACATATATGTGTCAGTTTAGGCATATGCATGTATATATGTGCATATATACTGATATATATGTATATAGTTTTAGGAAAAAAAAAAAAAAAATATATATATATATATATATATATATATATATATATATATATATATATACATAGCTAGATATGTTGTATCTGTTTAGATAATAATATATTTGCACACACATACATCTAGATGTTGGTATACATTCGTTGTACTATTTCATGACTGCACTGGAGGATATGTTTCTGAAAACATCAAATTTCTTTGTATCTGGCATGGTTTAGTGGTAAATAACTTTGTCTATGGTGTGCAGGGTCCTTGGATTGAGCCTTTCAAGAGCTGTTTATTTTGTTGCTGGGCAGAACACGGCCCATTGAATACAGAGTGATTAAGACACTTTAAAGCAGTTGTAAGCAGGTTTGCATGGGTTTGCACGGAGCTTAGCAATGCCTACTTAGATTAAGCAATTTAGAAGGTAACTGAGTGTAAGACACTGTAACCAGAGGTTAACAGCTCTTAGCTTCACACAAACCTGTGCAAACCCACTTACAACTGCTTTAAAGTGCCTTAATCAGTCTGTATCCAACAGGCCGTGTTTGCCCAGCAACAAAATAAGCAGCTCCTGCAAGGCTTGAACCCAGGACCCTGCAGATAATAGACAAAGGGAATTACCAGTAAGCCATGACAGATACATGCAAGTCTGAGGGTTCAGACACATATTATCCAACACAATCATTCAACAGTACAGAAAATGTACTGTAATATCTAGATGTATGTGAATGTGTGTGTGTGTGTGTGTGTGTGTGTGTGTGTGTGTGTGTGTGTGTGTGTGTGTGTGTGTATATATATATATATATATATATATATATATATATATATATAGCTATACATACATATGAACATATTTATCTATCTATATACAATTGATATTGATGTTATTTGATGGTTTGTGAGTCATCATACATATATATTTATATATACATATAGCTATCTGTCTACATTTACAGACTGATATCTGTCCATATGTACATTCATGTTCGGCTCAGCGTTTTGCCTGTACCTCATTCTCTTGGCAATTGACATGGATGATAGCAACATAGAAGTCAGTAACTAGTGCTGACACGTTTGCTTTTCAGACTTCATCTCCTTCTACATATGTGTTCTGATACATATCACTGTGTAACTAGCAATGTTTTAAGTGTATTAGAGCAGTATTTGACATATATCCCTATTTGTACCCACCTTTTGGCACACTTTGTCCAGACTTCTTGCATTAACTGGTTGTGTGGTATGATATTACTACATTTCCTGTACTGTTTTCTGATTGTACAGAATGATATGTTTGTGAAAACATCAGGGTCATATATATGTGCCATGATTTAGTGGTAAATCACTTTGGGTATAGTGTGCAGGGTCCTGAGTTTGAGCCTTGCAGAGACTGTTTATTTTGTTGCTGGGCAGAACAAGGGCCATTGTATACAGAGTGATTAGGGCACTTTTAAGCAGTTGTAAGCGGGTTTGTGTGGGTTTGCGTGGAGATAAGCATTGTTAACTACTGGTTACAGTTTCCTAGACAGAGTTAGCTTCTAGATTGCTTAACCTGTGTAGGCATTGCTTACCTCTGCATAAACAGGCTTAAACCCTCTTACTGCTGCTTAAAAGTGCTTACTTCCGCTTACCCCTGCACTAATTTCTTTAAAAGAAAGAAAAAAGGGGTGATAGGAAAGTGGTGAAAAAGGGGCACAAAGATGGAAAGGCAGTAGGGAAAACAGCTAGGGATGTGCAGGAAGTGTGTAGGGAAAGTCCATAGCTCTCCATTTGTTGTACAGCAACAGCTATGCATATACACTGAATTTGGAGGTAGATTTGGACCCTCAACCCCCTGTGAGAGGGGTGAGGACAACATAAATTCGTTGTGATGCCAATTAGACCACATTACTTGTGTCCAGTGGACATGTGTGTGAAATGGACAGCTATGTATCGGGCAAGATTTTTTTGTGGGAACAGATTGCCGTTTTTTTTTCAGGTGAGAGTGGGATGTTGGGCAGGGGTAGTAGGTATATTTGGGGAGGTAGGTTGGGTAGGTTAATAGACAAGACAAACAAGACACATACAGGGATGGTATATGACACATGTGGGGGGTAAACACCTTGATGGGGAGGGGTGTTGGTATATCGGAAGCCCACAAGCCCCTAGTGGTAACAGTGGGACTGAGGTCCCCACCCATGGGCAGTCATCACTGCATCTTCACAGCCCTGAAGGTGGCTGTGCTGGGGGCTGAGATGCAGAGCCAGTCTGACTCTCTAATGGCAACATGTGGCCCTCAAGCTGGCATAGAAGATCACCAAACTGCTCGTTGATCGCTGTACACACCACGACCCCGACCTGGCGACGGGTGACAGATGCCTGTCCACACCCACTCCCTGGGGGGGTGAGCCCCATCCCCTGAGGTGGTTCCACCTGAAGCTAGTGCACGACCAATGGACAGGAGGTGTGGGGTTGGGCCCAAAACATGCTGGTGCCCTGTGACTCGGCCAGCTGAAGTGGGACAGCTGGGTCCGCTGTGACCGGCCTTCCTAAGTGTGTTGTAGTGTTTAGATTTCAACATCATATATGGGTTAGTAATAGTCAATACATTCCAGGGTTAGGTAATACAGCATGCATAGATATTCCCATTAACCCAGACACCAGATACAGAACAGTTGCATACTAAACAGCACACATGCATATATGGAACCACAATGGTAATAAGAACAGCATGCAGGTACGTTGATGGCACCATGCCAACAATGTTGAAATAATTCAATATGGCACATGCATGGGAACCACTAGAATACTTATCAAACGATTGACCATTATCAGTGTCAGTACATACCAGTCGGGTGGGTATGTTTAGTATTGTTGGAGATACTGTAGGGGAAGAGAAACATGTCAATTAACAAGTAGTATAGACCTGTACTCAGCATTACTTTCCTAGTCAGTGCTGTTATCTGTACCTTACATGTCTTACTACACTACCCTATAAACCTATACTGGACACTGATATGGTTGTCAACATCATTATACATGAACTGGTTTTACCTGCAGTATACACCTCTTTCCTGGTATACCTGTGGAGGGAATGCTATGTTAACACTGATTGTTTGTACACATACGTCCGGATTCCGAGTTGATGTTTTGCACTATCCTATCCAACTCTTTCTGTACAGACTCTGGCCATGAGTTAACCACATGCTGGTGTGCCTGGACATGTCTAGAATATTGCCCTCTTCCACCTTTAATGACCTGACACACACATATACATGCTTTCCTACACAGTTATATTATGTAGCACAGTGTGAATGACAGTGACCAGTGATACTTTATTATTCAGTGTAACTGCAACACTCACAATCCCCTACAATAGCAGGGTGGACAGTACTCGTACAGGTTATATTGGTCTGTATTTCTCAGCACATTGTTCATATCCAACGTACCTGTGGGAGCAATGTTTATTAGAACTACCTGCTTGTTGCCACACAATGTTCTTGATTACACATTAGTATTCTGCACATACAACTCACTCTGTTACTGTAATACTCTGGTCACAGCTTGAAAACATGGGAGTGTAGATAGGACATACTTGCAATATTACTCTCCTAATGGTTTTGGGGGTTGCTACAGTGACAGGTGTGTTCTCATGATGGTTGACAATCAGTTGTATTCCCTGTTTATTGGCTACACATCTGGGATCATCCCACAGGCTTACTAGGGGACAGGCAGCAGATATGGGCACATATACTGGACATTCTGGCCTCATGTGTACAATTGAGGGTTATGAATCTGTATGCAGTCTAATTCCACTCCCAGGATTCAGATCATGGCTGTGTCTGCTACAACTTAAACACTGTCCAACATAGTTGTGTCTGCTATATTGATATTGCTGTATATCTCCAATCTGCTTTCTGTCTTTTTAATCCCTTGTGCTTATGAATTCTGACCTTGTATAATAACACTCTTATTCAGATTTCCTACACAGTTATGTGTTGTAGGACTGTGTGGGTGACAGTGATGTGTAACACCTCATTATTCAGAGCAACTGGATATCATTCTTGTATTTCTGGGCACCGTGTTGGTATCTGACAAACCTGTGGGAGGAATGTTTATTAGCACTACCTGAATGTTCCCACACACAGTAGCAGGTTCCACATTACTATTATGCACATACATCTCACTCTGTTACTGTACACACTCTGACCACAGCTTAACAAGTTAGGGTGTAAATGGGACATACATGGCTTCTTAGTCACATAAGGTATTGGGGAGTTGCTAGTGTGCCAGATTTTTGTCATAGATGTGCATCAATCAGTTGTATTTCCTGTTTGCTGCCTATACGTCTAGGATTATCCCACTGATTTTCCAAGGGGACAGGTTGATAGGCAATTGATATGGGCCAGCTTAATAGACATTCTGGGCATATCTGTACAGTAGTGGGGTATGATTCTGTATGCAGACTACTACCACTGGCAGGATTTGAACCATGGCTGTGTGTGCTAAATAAAACAACAGTTCACAACTAAATTACATGTGCTATTCATTTTTTGTTGTCTGTATTTTTCCTGTTTACTGTCTATGTGTCTCTCAGTTGTACTAATTGGTCTCTGGGGATTACACCTGTCATATACAGGCATTCCCACACATTCGATTTATGGTGCATGGTGTGGGTAACAGTGCTTAATACAACAGTACTATTACATGATTGCAAATCTACATTACCATGTTGTTGTTGTTGTGTCTTTCGACTTATCCCGGTTAGGGGTCGCCACAGCAGAACTCCGGTCTGCTAATGTTTGGTAGTGGATTTTTATGTGCCGAGTTACCAGCTGTGATAAACAATCTTCAACGAAGGCACGCCGATTCACGTATGCCTCCACACAGAAGACACTCTAGCTAAGAATCGAACGGGAAAACGTCTTGCTGTGAGGCGACAACGCTCATATGATACCAAAATATAGATATACAGTCCAGCAGTTGGACCTGTTTTGTCAGGGTATTACAGGTTTATTGCCATACAAACAGTATGAGACTATTCCTGCCATATTCTCTAGTGTATGCAGTACTTGCCTTGAACAATACAGGTTTTATATTAGCAATTACTTTACTACTACTTTTATTTTTATTTGCTATGACAGTAAAAGCATGAGTATTACTGACCTGCCTCACGTTGAAACCACGCCAGGCAGATGATGTGGGCCTCTTGGTTCACTGCCCACTCCAGTGCAGCTGTGGGGGACATAAGAAGAATATTTAGCCATACCTATCCATGATATACCTGAGCTGGCAATTATTAAACATGAAGTGGACTGATACTGACTCATGGCTGGGACATCACCTGATGCTCTAATGTCTTGGAGCCACTCCTCCAAGAGGTTGCCCTTCCACCGCTTTAGGTTGGCATAGTGGTGCCTGACCTGCTCACCAGTTCAGGGTATGCCAATGGCACTGGTGAGGTCATGGGCAAGATGGTCCCAGGCCTCCGCCTTATATTGGGAGCCCTGGTACCAACCCTGCAGCAGTCTCTGTGCATGGTCTTTAACTAGGAGTCCAGCCATAACATTGAACTCCTGGATGCACCTGCACTGCACCTGGAAGCGCACTCCTTCTCCTCTTACTGCCATAGTGCCTGCAAGGGGAAGCTACAACCAGTTTTGAGCTGTATTCCTGCCTCTTGGGTTTATGTAGGGCCGATTTTCCGCACTTTTCCGTAGTAGGCCAGATATGTTGTATCTGTTTAAATATTAACATATTTGCACACACATACATCTAGATGTTGGTATACATTCTCTGTACTGTTGCATGACTGCACTGGAGGATATGTTTCTGAAAACATCAAATTGCTTTGTATCTGTCATGGTTTAGTGGTAAATAACTTTGTCTATGGTGTGCAGGGTCCTTGGTTTGAGCCTTTCAAGAGCTGTTTATTTTGTTGCTGGGCAGAACACGGCCCATTGAGTACAGAGTGATTAAGACACTTTAAAGCAGTTGTAAGCAGGTTTGCATGGGTTTGCATGGAGCTTAGCAATGCCTGCATAGGTTAAGCAATTTAGAAGGTAACTGAGTGTAAGACACTGTAACCAGAGGTTAACAGTGCTTAGCTTCGCACAAACCTGTGCAAACCCACTTACAACTGCTTTAAAGTGCCTTAATCACTCTTTATCCAACAGGGCATGTTCTGCCCAGCAACAAAATAAGCAGCTCCTGCAAGGCTTGATCCCAGGACCTTGCAGATAATTGACAAAGGGAATCACCACTAAGCCATGACAGATACGTGCAAGTCTGAGGGTTCAGACACATATCATCCAACACAATCATTCAACAGTACAGAAAATGTACTGTAACATCTAGATGTATGTGTGTGTGTGTGTGTGTGTGTGTGTGTGTGCGTGTGTGTGTGTGTGTGTGTGTGTGTGATATATATATATATATATATATATATATATTTAGCTATACATACATATGAACATATTTATCTATCTATATACAATTGATGTTATGTGATGATTTGTGAGTCATACATATATATTTATATATACATATAGCTGTCTATCTGTCTACATTTACAGACTATCTGTCCATATGTCCATTTATGTTCGGCTCAGAGTTTTGCCTGTATCTCATTCTCTTGGCAATTGACATGGATGATCGCAGCATAGAAGTCAGTAACTACTGCCGACACGTTTGCTTTTCAGACTTCATCTCCTTCTACATATGTGTTCTGATACATATCACTGTGTAACTAGCAATGTTTTAAGTGTATTAGAGCAGTATGTGACATATATCCCTATTTGTACCCACATTTTGGCACACTTTGTCCAGACTTCTTGCATTAACAGGTTGTGTGGTATGATATTACTACACTTCCTGTACTGTTTTCTGATTGTACTGAATGATATGTTTGTGAAAACATCAGGGTCATGTATATGTGCCATGATTTAGTGGTAAATCACTTTGGGTATGGTGTGCAGTGTCCTGGGTTTGAGCCTTGCAGAGACTGTTTATTTTGTTGCTGGGCAGAACAAGGGCCATTGGATACAGAGTGCTTAGGGCACTTTTAAGCAGTTGTAAGCGAGTCTGCGTGGGTTTGCGTGGAGATAAGCACTGTTAACTGCTGGTTACAGTTTCTTAGACTCAGTTAGCTTCTAGATTGCTTAACCTGTGTAGGCAGTGCTTACCCCTGCATAAACAGGCTTAAACCCTCTTACTGCTGCTTAAAAGTGCTTACTCCCTCTTACCCCTGCACTAATTTCTTTAAAAGAAAGGAAAAAGGGGTGATAGGAAAGTGGTGAAAAAGGGGCAGAAAGAGGGAAAGACAGTAGGGAAAATAGCTAGGGATGTGCAGGAAGTGTGCAGAGAAGGTCCATAGCTGTCCATTTGTTGTACAGCAACAGCTATGCATATACACTGAATTTGGAGGTAGATTTGGACCCTCAACCCCATGGGAGAGGGGTGAGGACAACATAAATTTGCTGTGATGCCAATTAGACCACATTACATGTGTCCAGTGGATATGTGTGCCAAATGGACAGCTATGTATCGGGTGAGATTTTTTTGTGGGAACAGATTGCCCTTTTTTTTCAGGTAAGAGTGGGATGCTGGGCTGGGGTAGTAGGTATATTTGGGGAGGTAGGTTGGGTAGGTTAATAGACAAGATAAACAAGACGCATACAGGGATGGTATATGACACATGTGGGGGGTAAACACCTTGATGGGGAGGGGTGTTGGTATATCGGAAGCCCACAAGCCCCTAGTGGTAACAGTGGGACTGAGGTCCCAACCCATGGGCAGTCACTACTGCACCTTCACAGCCCTGAAGGTGGCTGTGCTGGGGGCTGAGAAGCAGAGCCAGCCTGACTCTCTAATGGCAACATGCGGCCCTCAAGCTGGCATAGAAGATCACCAAACTGCTTGTTGATCGCTGTACACACCACGACCCTGACCTGGCGATGGGTGACAGGTGCCTGTCCACACCCACTCCTGGGGGGGCGATCCCCATCCCCTGAGGTGGTTCCACCTGAAGCTAGTGCACGGCCAATGGACAGGAAGGTGTGCGGTTGGGCCCCAAACATGCTGATGCCCTGTGCCTTGGTCAGCTGAAGTGGGACAGCTGGGTCTGCTGTGACCGGCCTTCCTAAGTTTGCTATAGTGTTCAGATTTCAACATCATATATGGGTTAGTAATAGTCAATACATTCCAGGGTTAGGTAATACAGCATGCATAGATATTCCCATTAACCCAGACGCCAGATATGGAACAGTTGCATACCAAACAGAGCACATGCATATATGGGACCACAATGGTTATAAGAACAGCATGCAGGTACGTTGATGGCACCATGCCAACAATGTTGAAATAATTCAATATGACACATGCATGGGAACCACTAGAATACTTATCAAACGATTGGCCATTATCAGTGTCAGTACATACCAGTCGGGTGGGTATGTTGATTATTGTTGGAGATACGGTAGGGGAAGAGAAACATGTAAATTAAAAAGTAGTATATTCCTGTACTCAACATTACTTTCCTAGTCAGTGCTGTTATCTGTACCTTACAAGTCTTACTACACTACCCTATAAACTACCCTATAAACCTATACTAGATACTGATATGGTTGTCAACATCATTACACATGAACTGGTTTACCTGCAGTATACACCTCTTTCCTGGTGCACCTGTGGAGGGAATGCTTGTTAACACTGACTAACTGTTTGTACACATACGCCCGGATTCCAGGTTGATGTTTTGCACTATCCTATCCAACTCTTTCTTTACAGACTCTGGCCACGAGTTAACCACATGCTGGTTTGATGGACATGTTTAGAGTATTGCCCTCTTCCACCTTTAATAACCTGATACACACATATACATGCTTTTCTACACAGTTATATTATGTAGCACAGTGTGAATGTCAGTGACCAGTGACCAGTGATACTTTATTATTCAGAGTAACTCCAACACTCACAATCCCCTACAATACCAGGGTGGACAGTACCAGTACAGGTTATATTGGTCTGTATTTCTCAGCACATTGTTCATATCCAACGTACCTGTGGGAGCAATGTTTGTTAGAACTACCTGCCTGTTGCAACACAATGTTCCTGATTACACATTAGTATTCTGCACATACAACTCACTCTGTTACTGTAATACTCTGGTCACAGCTTGAAAACATGGGAGTGTAGATAGGACATACTTACAATATTACTCTCCTAATGGTTTTGGGGGTTGCTATAGTGACAGGTGTGTTCTCATGATGGTTGACAATCAGTTGTATTCCCTGTTTATTTGCTACACATCTGGGATCATCCCACAGACTTACCAGGGGACAGGGGGACAGGCAGCAGATATGGGCACATATACTGGACATTCTGGCCTCATGTGTACAATTGAGGGTTATGAATCTGTATACAGTCTAATTCAACTCCCAGGATTCAGATCATGGCTGTGTCTGCTGCAACTTAAACACTGTCCAACACAGTTGTGTCTGCTATATTGATATTGCTGTATATCTCCAATCTGCTTTCTGTCTTTTCAATCCCTTGTGCTTATGAATTCTGACCTTGTATAAAAACAAACCAACAGAATCCCATGCAAGGGGGAAATGCACGGTCCAAACCAAATACAGCAACCACCAAATAGACCAGCATGGACAGAGTAGAGTTGAGGTTCAGTAATCCTTTATTAGACAAACCGGTTTCGGCAATTATTGCCTTCTTCAGTGTAGGACAAGACAATCAAGTCCCTACCTTTACTGATTTAAATATAAACTAACAGCCAATAGGGCAAACAGGTTCATAAATATTAATGAACTGGATGAAAAAATGTACATTTAAAAAAACAGAATGTAATATCAAATATCTGAGAAAATAAGAAAATATAAGAAATACAAAAAATACAATAGTTGGTAGTCACAACATATATCATCAGAACAAAAAAATAATCAGTATGAATGATATCAAAAATAATAACTGTATTGAACAATATAAATCAATAAAATGAGGAGTGAACAATGAAAGCATGTGACCAATATAAAAATATACATATATATATCTGATAAACATATGGTCAAACCAAATCAACCAAAATTAATATCCCCACCACATAAGCTTGGGTTTTAATATAGTGTATCATGAAACTATCCTCAGATTATATACAGTTTTCTTAATATTTTTTGATACTTTAAACAGTATCCAGCTCTTATATATAGTACTATGAAAATTTATGTTGTTTTTGAACACTTATATAGGTTATTTTTGTAACTTTCTTCACCAGAAACTATGTTTGAACCTCATCCTAGGGTAGTTGAAAGTTGAGTTTGGATAATACTGACTCTCTGCCCGGTCCCCCATTGTAATAAATAGTCACTATTTCAAGTGATATCACATTTGTTTGTTGTCCTTGATTATATCCATTCGATATTTAGTTTAAGAATAATATTGTTGAGGATAACAAGGATTATCTTTTTCTAGCCATACTAGCAGGTTTGTTCTGGTATTGATTGGTGCACTTTTGAATTAGGAAAATGCATGTGTAATGGTTATTTTTTATAGACCCATTAATATTTCATTTTGTAGATGGTATGTGTATCATCATTTGGTAGTTCCTCATTTTTGAAATACTTCTGATTGTATAGGTCGGTGCTTTTTGCCATCTCTGATTATCCCTTGGATTATTTATCAATATTGTATGTTTTTTTTGGTCTCTATTGGTGCGATTGGGCCCCTTGACTTTTCATCATAATTTTTTTGGGAATTTTTTAGGGGATTTATTATTCGTCTAGTGGTTGTTCCGTGTTCCACCTTTTCATTGGGTGTATCGTTTCTGGTTTGTTTCATAGCATGGATCTCGCGAATATTCTGTCTGGATTATGTGCTGATCGGCAGGATATAGGTGTTTTTGGTGTGGAGAACCTGCCAAGCAATGATCCGGTTAATTCGGCTCAATCACCCTTGGTGGATTGTGATATGTTCTTTCACTCAATCACCAAAGCATTCAAAATGCTTAGATCCAATATTTGGCATCTCAAGCTATTTAGAGCTTACTCTACTCAAAACATGGCTCCCAGAGGACTTCGTATACGTATCCAACCTCTAGTAGGGAGACCAGATGATAAATTAAACCAAGATTGGAAGGAAGCTCTACAAATGGGATCCATGTTATTTGTGAACATTCTGTTACAATATTATGAAAGAACGGTTGATCTGAACATACAAGAAATTAAAACTCTATGTTCTGATGTTCAGAAGTTTGAATCCTCTCCCAAATATCAGGACAATGTCAAAAAGCTTTCCCATGATTTGATGGAACATGAGAAAACCTTGAAAGAACGTAAAATCAAGAAGTTTCATCGGGATTACTCAGATTACCAACGGGGTAAACCGTTTGACTTTAGTCGATCTGTTAGATTTGTTGATACTAATCAGGTCAGAATGGGGCCTAGTCGCACCAAAAAGAGACCCCGTTCAATTTTGAAAAATAAGGGTGATACCTCACTTAGCACGTCTGGAGAGGAATCCTCCCTTACTGATAGTGAAGGAGTTACTGAGAGGGTCTCCCCCAATAGGAAGAAAACTAATAAAATCTTCCCTTTAGAAGGGGCAAGGGACATCGGGGGGGCAGAAAGCACCGGAAAACAAACCGCTCAGGTCTCATTTCAGGGCCTACTGGACAATCTCCTGAGTTAGGAGCCACATCAACATTCAATCAGAATGTGTTAAATCTGTCCACTTTCTCTTTAACCAATGAACAAATTTCACTTCTAAACAAAGGTCTCAATTACATTCCTTCTTTTTTTAGTCAAGAATATCGTATTATTCAGGACTTACAGGCATTTTGTCGGACTTTGAATTTAAGACTATTTTTCGATGATGATAGTTACAAACCATTAGAGGATTTTTGTTTTGGGAGGTCATCCTTCCAACCACCTATGAATAAACATGTTTCCATATTTATGGATACTATTTTGAGGGACATTCATTTTGAGAATCTTGGGCATGTTATGCTAGCAGGCAATCTTAGTTCGGATGACAGGTCGGCTTTGGATCAATTATGTAATAATAAAGATATAGTTGTTGTATCTGCTGATAAGGGAGGTGCCATTGTGGTTTTGAATACTGCTGATTATATACAGGAAGGGCTGACACAATTGTCCGACATAAAGTGTTATATGCACATGTCTTTAGACCCTACGCCGTTTTTAAGGATGAAATTGATGCCTTTTTGAATCTAGCCTTTGAGGAGGGCATTATAACTAAAAAGTGTATGGCCTCACTTATGGTTTCTGAACCTTCTAAACAGATATTATATCTTTTACCTAAGATTCATAAATCTTTGATTAAACCACCTGGTAGACCGATTGTCTCTGGTATTGGTTCTTTGACTGAACCCTTATCTGTATTTCTTACTAAATATCTTAAGCCATTGCTAGGTCTGATTAGATCTAGACTGCAGGACACCACCCAATTTTACAGTTAATTAAAGATGCCCAACTGGAACCTGATTGGTATATGTGTACATTGGATGTAAAATCATTGTATACAAGTATACCGCATTGGGTTTACAATCCCTCCAATACTGGCTAGAAAGGGCGAATCTTTACACACCTGGGTTTAATACCCTACTGATCTGTATGTCTGAACATGTACTCAACAAAAATGTTCTATATTTCCAAGGCCAATGTTATTGGCAGTTGCAAGGAACAGCTATGGGAGCATCTTTTGCTCCCATATATGCCGATCTTTTTATGGCCTATGTTGAGGAATACATGATATATGACACCTTACATAACATCTATCAGGTTGAGATGGACGTCTGGCGACGTTACTTGGACGATTGCTGGCTAGTATGGCGTGCGGATGTGGGTTACTTGCATGAATTTGTAGAATACCTCAATGACAATGTTTGGGGACTTGAATTCTCCGTGACTTATGATAAAAATACTATTAATTTTTTGGATGTCACGGTATATAGGAATTCTGATCATACCTTGTCTACTAAGGTTTTTCGAAAGTATCCACAATATAACACTTTGCTTCATGCTTCTAGCCTACATCCACATCATACCATTAGAAGTATTCCCATATCTCAATTCATTCGTATCAAACGTCTTAGTTCTAATGATCAGGAATACCAATCAGCCAGCAGGGATCTTAGTCAGAGATTCACCAGTAGAGGCTATGATCAATATGATATTGTGTCAGCCAGAAGCAGGGCTAATAATATGGAGAGGGATGAACTTTTGCAATATAAAAACAAAGACAGACGTACATCAGGCACACAGGTCAGATTTATTACGACATATGGAAGAAATATTAACATGGTCAGGAATATAATTAACAAACATTGGAACATCTTGCTGGCCAATGACAGGTTACGAACATTGTTGGGTCCTCACTGTCAATTCTCATACAGGTAAAACCCTGGGCTCTTACCTATCACACTTCAAACACACAGCTAGTGGAGGCACTATACATAAACAATTAACAATACATGGTGATGAGCTTTTGGGCTCTTTCCCCTGTGGACATTGTGGTTCCTGCTCAAATATGTTAAAATCCAAAGAATTTTCCAGTCGCAACACCAGTAGGGTATTTAGTATAAAAATTTTTGGTAATTGCAGTAGTGATTGGGTGGTGTACCTAGCATCCTGTCATTGTGGTGCCTTTTATGTAGGCCAAACTTCCAGAGCATTAAGATCTAGAATGAATGAACATCGTAGTGACATCAGGAATCATAAGGAGACTAGTGCCTTATATCAGCATACACTTAAACACCCTCAAGCTACATTCAATTTCATGGTTATTGATCGAATATCTGGAGATAGAACTAACAAACAGGGTTGGCATGGTATATTAGATTATAAAGAGAAGTATTGGATTACAACCTTGGGGGCCTTGTTTTATCCAGGTCTCAATGACCACCTTTAGGTTGTTATGGTTCAAACAGATCAGCTTATATACATTTCATGTGAAACAGGGTGGATTTGTTACAGAAAGGATGTTTATTATTATAGGCACCAATTTAAATTATGTTCAGGCACCCTTTTTGTCTGACGACCTATTACATTATATACTTTTTTCATCAGTGGTTTTTTCATGAACACCTGTGTACATTGTTCAGAGGGGAGCAATTTATTATATTATAGCTCTCACTTCAGGGATTGTCTGTTGATACATTGTATCCATACTCAAGCCTCTGTAGTATGGACATTACTTTTGGGTGACCATCTGCATTCTGGATATATATATATATATATGACTTTATCAAATTTTTTTATATATTGGTCACATATTTTCACATTTCCAACCTTGTTTTATTCAGGTTTCTATGATCATCTTCAGCTTATCATGGTTATTACAGATTAACTTGTATATATCTCATGTGAAACATGGTTCATTTTTAATATAAGGGATGTTTATTGTTACAGGGAACAACTAAAATGATGTTCAGGCATTTTGCATTGTCTGATGATTTATCTAATCTCTTATATGTTTATTATGGGCTGGTTTATCAGCAATTATGCATATCGCTCACAGGGGACCATTTTTCTCAGTACTCAATTCAAGGATAGTTTCATGATACACTATATTAAAACCCAAGCTTATGTGGTGGGGATATTAATTTTGGTTGACCATATGTTTATCAGATATATATATGTATATTTTTATATTGGTCACATGCTTTCATTGTTCACTCCTCATTTTATTGATTTATATTGTTCAATACAGTTATTATTTTTGATATCATTCATACTGATTATTTTTTTGTTCTGATGATATATGTTGTGACTACCAACTATTGTATTTTTTGTATTTTTTATATTTTCTTATTTTCTCAGATATTTGATATTACATTCTGTTTTTTTAAATGTACATTTTTTCATCCAGTTCATTAATATTTATGAACCTGTTTGCCCTATTGGCTGTTAGTTTATATTTAAATCAGTAAAGGTAGGGACTTGATTGTCTTGTCCTACACTGAAGAAGGCAATAATTGCCGAAACCGGTTTGTCTAATAAAGGATTACTGAACCTCAACTCTACTCTGTCCATGCTGGTCTATTTGGTGGTTCTTGTATAAAAACACTCTTATTCAGATTTCCAACACAGTTATGTGTTGTAGGACTGTGTGGGTGACAGTGATGTGTAACACCTCATTATTCAGAGCAACTGCATATCATTCTTGTATTTCTGGGCACCGTGTTGGTATCTGACAAACCTGTGGGAGGAATGTTTATTAGCACTACCTGAATGTTCCCACACACAGTACCAGGTTCCACATTACTATTATGCACATACATCTCACTCTGTTACTGTACACACTCTGACCACATACAATGCTTCTTAGTCACATAAGGTACTGGGGAGTTACTAGTGTGCCAGATTTTTGTCATAGATGTGCATCAATCAGCTGTATTTCCTGTTTGCTGCCTATACATCTGGGATCATCCCACTGATTTCCCAAGGGGACAGGTTGATAGGCAATAGATATGGGCCAGTTTAATAGACATTCTGGGCATATCTTTACAGTTATGGGGTATGATTCTGTATGCAGACTACTACCACTGGCTGTGTGTGCTAAATAAAACAACAGTTCACATCTCAGTTACATGTGCTATTCGTTTTTTGTTGCCTGCATTTTTCCTGTTTACTGTCTATGTGTCTCTCAGTTGTACTAATTGGCCTCTGGGGATTACACCTGTCATATACAGGCATTCCTACACATTCGATTTATGGTGCATGGTGTGCGTAACAGTGCTTAATACAACAGTACTATTACATGATTGCAATTCTACATTACCATATGATACCAAAATATAGATATATAGTCCAGCAGTTGGACCTGTTTGTCAGGGTATTACAGTTTTATTGCCATACTAACAATATGAGACTATTCCTGCCATATTCTCTAGTGTATGCACTACTTGCCTTTAGCAATACAAGTTTTATATTAGCAATTACTTTACTACTACTTTTATTTTTATTTGCTGTGACAGTAAAAGCATGACTATTACTGACCTGCTTCATGTTGCAACCATGCCAGGCAGATGATGTGGGCCTTCCACGTTTGCCGCCCGCTCCAGTGCAGCTGTGGGGGACATAAGAGGAATATTTAACCATACCTATCCATGATATACCTGAGCTGGCAATTATTAAACAGGTAGTGGACTGATACTGACACATGGCTGCGGCATCACCTGATGCTCTAGTGTCTTGGAGCCACTCCTCCAAGAGGTCGCCCTTCCACCGCTTCAGGTCGGCATAGTGGTGCCTGACCTGCTCACCAGTTCAGGGTATTCCAGTGGCACTGGTGAGGTCATGGGCAAGATGGTTCCAGGCCTCCGCCTTATATTGGGAGCCCTGGTACTGGCCCTGCAGCAGTCTCTGTGCATGGTCTTTAACTAGGAGTCCAGCCATAACATTGAAATCCTGGATGCACCTGCACTGCACTTGGAAGCACACTCCTTCTCCCCTTACTGCCACAGTGCCTGCAAGGGGAATCTACAACCAGTTTTGAGCTGTATTCCTGCCTCTTGGGTTTATGTAGGCCGATTTCCCACACTTTTCCATGATTGGCCAGTTTTGAAAAGGCTAAGCTATGGGCAAACCTGCTTACCTAAGGTTGGCATTATTTAAAGAGGTATACCACTGGGCACAAACAGGTAGCTAGTGTAAACATTGCTCACACCTCTTAAGCTGGTCTGTGTACTGCTTGGTGTTGCCTACAGTGGACATTCATTATAATGCCTTTTTGCCATTGTGTTATTATTCATTGCACCTTATATGTATGCCTTGTATCCCTGATTGATGTGTACTTACACTCTGTGGGGTCCTTGTGTTTTATTGGGGACTTTGACACTCTGTTACAAGTACACATCACTTCTGGGCTTACTGCAGTACTCCAGTTCACATATGTATGTTATGTAGTCGGTTATGGTACATAGAACTGTATACTGATGCCTTTCACAGGTTCAGTTTGGTTATACTATGGTGTGGACATCTTTACTACTACCTCATTCTTCTGTACTTCTGTGATGGTTTGGTGGATAGCTCCTTGGACTATGGTGTATAGGGTCCTGGGTTCAAGACTTGCATGGCTGTTTATTTTGTTTCTGGCCAGACAAAAGCCCATTGGATACTGAGTGACTAAAGCACTTTAAAGCAGTTGTAAGCAGGTTTGCATGGGTTTGTGTTGTGGTAAGCACTGCTAACTTCCGGTTACAGTTTCTTCCACTCAGTTAGCTTCTACTTTGCTTAATCTGTATAGGCAGGGCTTATCCCTGCGCAAATGCACTTACACATGCTTACTAGTGCTTACATATGCTTACTACTGCTTATTTGTGCTTAAACCTGCTTACTAATGCCTTATTCATTATGACACTGACTCTTCACATGTGCATTTCCTGCAGTACTCCAGTTCATAAATATATGTTATTTAGTGGGTTTTGAAAAATAAATATTGGTTATTCCAGGCTTTGCCTTGTAAAATAGATTATGCTGCAGTGGGACTCAAACCGGGAATGCCTGTTCATTAGGCAAATGCTCTGCCCACTACACTATTGCTGTGCTGCTTCATTTGCATATATTGTCCTTGTTATCCTCTTTAGCCTTTTAAGCTGCTTTAACCATGGCTAAGTGATGGGCACACCCACACACCTATGGTTAGCTGTACTCGGAGTTTAAAAAAAAATAAAGGGGGTTCTTCTTTTCATTTTTATGTCCTGTTGCTGTTGTACACATGGGGGATTGTTGCTGGGGATATGCGGACACCTATGAGCGGCCTCACTCATGTATTTACACTTTCTGCTGAACTACATTGCAGGGGCATGTTTATTCTGAGATCTGCTCTCAGACACACCCCCTGCACTCATCCATGTTCCATGTAGGATTAGCAGTTCAGGCAGTGCACCTTCATTAATATGCACGGCGCACTGCCATCATCCTCCTAAATGGTGGCTTCTGCAGGACTAGACTAGTCCTGCATGGCAGATTAGTAAATCTGGGGGTCAGTCTTTTATTGAATTTAATCATATGGGTAATACTTCTGAAATATTTGTATGGGATTCTTTGAAGGCGTATTTATTTGGTAAAATTAAGAGATGGTATGCTCTAAAAAAAACAATGGGACAAGGAGTTTGTAGATTTATAAGGAAACATTGACAAGTTAAAATTAGACAGTCAAAAAGGGAATAGTAACTTACTAGAAGAGATAAATAGACTGAATGATAAGCACCTAAAGATTCTGTATCACAAAGCCATGACAAATTTAGAAAAGATTAAAATAACTAATTATTCTATAAATCCTGAATTCATGCATAAATTAGCTACTAGAACAAAAGCTATCATTAAATATAATCATATTAGTGAGTTATCTTTGTCTAGTAGTAAAACAAAGGTTACCAAAATAGAAGACATTCTTGATGTATTTAGATCCCATTTTAATACAATTAATCAGTAAAAAACAACAATGGATATGGAAGATATAACTAAAACATTTATAAAAGTTATACTGAAAATATACTTTCGGAAGATTAGATGAAATTAATTGATAATCCTATTCCAATGTCTGAACTCAAAACTCAAATTAACAAAGTAAACCCAATAAAGACTCTGGGAATCATGGTATAATACCTAAACTATATAAAATGATGTCTAAAGATGTTCTGAGTATTTTTCTGGAAGTAGTTTCAATAGTAAAAGGCCGAGCAAAGGTTCTACCTTCCTGTTAATACACTGTTATATCTCCAATTTTAAAAGCTGCAAAGATTCAACACAATGCCATTCATATAAGCCAATTTCAGTATTAAATATAGATTAAAACTATTCATGCCTATTTATGCTTGTAGAATAAAACAATGTTGTCATATATTGGTAAATAATGATTAGACTGGTTTAATATTAAATAGAAATACTTATGACAATATCAAAAGAGTACTAAAGATAAATTATGCTAATAATACAAAAAAACGAAGTTTAGTTAGTTTAGATATCAATAGTGCACTTTACTCAGATAATTGGGAATGCCTTTTGTTACTACTGGAGGAATATAAGTTTTCAAATAATTTCTTACAACTTATTAAACTTCTTTATGAAATTTCTTTTGCTTATATTAAAATAGGTTTATATACCTTTAAGGAACTAAACAGTGTTGTCCTCTGTCACCTTTGCTCTTTAATTTTGGAGCCTTTTGCAGATTATATAAAATCAAATATAGACATCAAAGGCATACAAATACGCAATAACTTAATATCCAAAATAATATTATTTGTGGATGATATCATATTGACTCTGACTGGTTGTATTTCTTCTCTTATGGCAGTATTTAATGTAATTGAAATCTGAAATCAGGGCTTAATGTTAATGACAATAAAACTAAAATATTACCTGTGAATTGTAATTCTATTAAAATAGACACAATATTCTATAAATACTTTGTTGAAGACAAAAAAATCAATTACTTAGGAATAAGTTTAACAGATAATATTAAAATATAATAGCTCCTTATTATAATAATTTAAATATTCCATAAAACATACTCTTAATAAATGGAATAAGTTCTTTTTCACTGTGGAAGAGAGACTTTCTTTAATTGAAATGATTATCTTTCCTAAAATTATATATATAATACAGTCTTTATTTCTCCCTTCCCCAAAAGGTAGTATAAAATTAAATACTTCTTTGTTTCTGAAATTTCTCTGTTTTCCCAATAGACCTAGGTTGGCTTTAAATAATCACATTAGAGATTGGGTATCGGGTGGTATTTGAGTTTCAGATTTAAAAATATATTCTTTATCATTAATTATTAAGACAATAATTTCTCGGCTAAATAATAATTATAACACTAAATGGAAAGAGATTTAAGAAAACATTTGTTTTAAATCTAATCATCTGATAAAATCACATTATTCTAAAATACTAATTAATAATTTTCATTGGCTACTAAAAGATTATTTCTTAGAAAGTAAAAATAAATCAATTAATTCTTATTATATTAGCATGGTATTAGTTGCTCTTAACATTTTTATTTACAAGAACCCACGATATAAAGCATATATCTTTTTTATTATTTCCTGTAGCCTACAGTCAAAATAATATTAATACATTAAACCTAAAAACAATGATTACATTTAAGGATAAATATGTGTTATATTGGTATCAGTTATTGAATAGTGGGAGGTTACAAAATATTGACCATATCATAGATAAGTTTGATCTAAATAAAGATATATGGCTAGAAATTTAAAACAGTAGACAAATAGTTGACCATAAGATCTGTTTAATGCAACCAACAGTAAGAAATTCATTCCCTAAATGTAATGATCTTTAACCATTCTAATACAACACAATATAATAGGGAAAGGACTTCTATCTAAAATATAAAAAGTGATTACGGATTCAACAATATACTATAGAGAAAGCTATTGGGATTATTTTAGACTTATTAACAATAATTATTTAAGTGAGGATAATAAAAAATTAATACTTCTATTTTCTAAGAAATTAATACTTCTATTTTCAAAACAAACTACTTTTTCACCAAGCTGAAGAATATTCTCTTTGAAGTTCATACACACAATTTTCAGTACACCACATAGTTCAAGATGGCTACCGTCCTGTGAACAGGGTAGGAACTCAGCTCTGCATAACATCAACATCTTTAACCAACATTTTGTGAAGAAAACAACTCTATCCCAGAAAAAAAACGTACCTTTGATCGGAGGTTATCATTCTATCTTTGTATTTTTCTTGGATTGCTTCTTCTGTTTGCATAAAAATAGAAGATTACCTTGGATTAGTTTGGGCCTCCGGCTGTTTCTCATACATGTGCTTCTGGTGTGCAGTTTGTCTCTGTGCTACAAATTCTACCTGTAACAAATATTTCAGCTTTTAAATACTTGGATTACTTGGAAAAAATAACTAAATACTCTTGGTATGTCTCATGCTTGTTGATGGACTTACAAACTACAAAGCGAAGTTTTCTGCAATCTCTTCTCCTGAAAAGAAGTTAATACCAAAAGGGCCAGGACAGGCAAACAACAACAGCATCCACAAGACATGTCTAAATCTTCAGTGAACTCTACTTCTTCTAAAAATAAAAACGACCCTAATAACATGGAAGAGTTAAAAATAGCTCTACAGCCTATCCAAGAGGCTATTCAAAGTTTCTCCACACAATTTAAATCCTTGGTGACTCTCTAGACAGATTGTTAACCAGAATTTCTGATACTGAGTTAAAAGTCTCAAACAATGAACTTAAAATTGATCAATTACAAAAGCTGTGACTCCAATTGCTCTATCATTCAGGATTTACAGGACAAAATATTAGATCTTGAGGCAAGATCAAGGCCTTAATAACATCATCATAAGAGGAATACGGAATCTATCTCACACAGCTCTCTACCTGAATGCATCACTGAGATTTTTCCCTTTTACTGGACAATCCTGCTCTAACTGCTCAAATATCAATTGAAAGAGCTCACAGAGCCCTTAGACAAGTTGCAGACAATACATTAAATAAGTATCACAGGAATGTTTATGTGAAGATCTTAAACTACCAGCATGCTGCCTCAATCTTACTTTCAGCCAGATCTAAGAAATCTATTACTTGGAGAATCTAAAATTACTTTCTCTCCGGATTTGCCAGCCCTATCAAACTGGAAAGAAGAAAATTATCTCCTTACTGTGGTTTCCTCATCAAAAGCATCAGATTCCAGATGAAATATCCAAACACATTATTATTTAACTTCAAAGATTCAAAATATGAAGCAAAAATAGTAAAAGCTAAAGAAGTGTTCTCCAAAGTTTTAATGTTTGTCCTGAACTGATATAAGCTATTCTACTCTTACCTTTGTGTCCTGGAGGATTTCAGATGTATTTCCATGGCATGGTAGTGCTCCGATCCGTGTTTTAATGCTCGACGGCGAGAACAGGTATTTTTGTACTCCCAGGATGAAGGCCTGCTTCAGCATGGTGGATGGCCACAGAGAACTTCATTTCCCATCATGCTAGGGCTCATAGTCTCCTCTAAACGTGTCACATCATGGCGCCTCCATATGGCTGATTGGCTGTGCAGTTTTCTTCTTTTCATTTCTTAAAGTGGCGATTCCGCTCAGAAATGAGTAAATCAGTACTCTGTCCATAGAGTGGATGTTGACCTTTTAAATAATAGTGAAAGCAAGCTACATGCAGTCTGTTAAGGCTGTTTCTCTTTTGTTTTTAATGGCTTCGGGTCTTCAGGAACTTGGATTACTGCTGGACTTGACTGTGCAAGATTTGGAAGTTATGGTTCACATTTTTCCTGGTCGCTGTTTGGGACTTTCATGTTTATTGATTTTGATATGGCAAGTATTCCTGTTTTGTAAAATGTATATAGTGTTAGCTTACTCTAGTAGTATACTTCATTAAGTAATGTTTAACTTTTTAATTCCTTGTTAATCTGTAATTATTAGGCATTGGTTTAGACTATAGTGGAGTTACAACTGGCAGGTCTTTGGTTCTTTGACAAATGTTGGAATAATGTCAGTGTGCAAGATTTCACATTAGTAATCAGAGGGGCTGTAATGCTTGAGGTCTCTGAAATACCATGACAGATGTCCTCATTTTTATTTATTTATTTTTTTTTACTCTTTGAGCTAATGCTGTAGTATATGCAAGCTGTTTTCATAAATATTATATACAAAGTGTATAGGCAGTCAACCAAAACTGTCACCTGAGGTCTTGGTATGGGAAGTTTTCCTGTTCTGTTAAATTGGTATAATGTTAGTTTATTTTAGTAGTACACCACATTAAGAAATGCTTAACACTTTAATACCTTATTAATATGTATTAATCAAGCAATGTATTTACTTATAATGGGGTTGCTGCTGTCAGGTCTCTAGTCCCATGCCAAATATTAGAGAAATGTCAGTGTACAGGATTGCTTATCAGTATTCAGAGGTTGTAGTGCTTGAGGTCTCTGAAATGTCATGTCAGATGTGCTCATTTTTTATTTTTACTCTTTGAGCAAGTTCTGTACAATTAATTGGGTGATGAAGATTTGTTAAGGCTTCTGTTTTATATGTACTTATATGCTAAATAGGTGAAGCATGAAACAAGGTTGTACTACAATTTAAAATATTTTCTGTAGCATTGTGTCAGATGTTACTGCTGGTTGATATGTCAAACAAGACAGAACTTGTAGCTCCTTGTTTGGAAAATGTTTCCTAATTCTTAAATTGTATGTTTGGGACCGGATTTCTTCTTGTTTGACTCATTGAATAATCTGTCCCTGGGTTTCCTACTAGTTTAAATACATTGTAGAAGGTATTGTTCATGCATTTTCCTAAGTAGTTAAAGTCATAAGTGTCTTCTTATAGTATTTATGTTATAGGAATGTTTTGAATACCATTGTGCAGACTTTACTCTCTCATCTAATATAATAAGATTTCAGTAGAATAATTTCCTAATAATATTGTTGTGATCCAACTTTGATCTAGCATCTAATAGTTTTGGTTAAAAATTTTTTTTTTTTTTGTAGAAATTGTAAGGCTGAAAACTCGGTGAGGAGGCCGCCATTAAGTTTGGGGTTTAGTGTGCCTATTTATTTGGAGGCTAAAATTAGTGCATTCCTATATTTTTGCGTTTATTTGCGTGCTGGGAATAGTTATACAGGTACTAGTGGGGGATTGGTTTGGTTAAGGTCTCAGCCTTGATATATTTTATGTTATATAGGAATGCTCGCTCATTTATGTTTATGTTTTTTCAATGTGTACCTTATAGCTAGGGGTCACGAGATGCTTGGTCCTTTTATAGGGGTCTTTTTGGTGGGGCAGTTTCTCCAGCTACAAATCACTATCAGCGTTGTTGCTTTTTCAGCAATAAATATATTGTTTAGATTAACCTCGAACTGACCGAGATCAGTTACTCAGTGCATATATGGTCCCTTTTATACTAAGGGGATATTTATGGGATCATAAAATTAAGGTATGTCTCGTGACATGACACTCTATGAGGTTTCTGTTTTGTATAAACATTTTTATTGTCTTGTTGCAGTTTTAGACATTTGGATTAGGCTATAGTTCTAATCTCATTTTTCTCTCATAGCTGATTGTTTTCATTACCTTTATGAGAAATAGTATTTTGTCTTATTAACATGTGTCATTTTATTTATGCAATTGTTATCTTTGAATGGTTTATGCACTATTTGTTTCACAGTTCAAATTCTTAAATGCCGAGCTGGGTTGAATTCCTAACCCTGATGGGGAGGATAAGCGGTCTAGACCTAAGGGTGATTAGGGGATCTTTTTGGGGTCTATACTTCCCTCAGGTGAGGGGGTTCTTTGATTTACCCTCATGTTAGGTTAGTTAATTCAAAGTTCCCAAAAATCCCTTTCCCTTCGGGCCTGTGGAGAGGGGTTTATGCTCGGTTGTTAGGCAGGAAGGGTGTTTCTTTTTAGCGGTTTTGCCCATATTCTACTAATAGAAGTTTATAAGTTTCAGGTTATGAGATATATTTCCCATGTCTTTTTATTCCTTTTTATACTTCCATACCACACTTACTATTCCCCACTGAATAGGTAGCTGTATGATTATATGTGATTCTTGGAATGTTAAGGGATTACAGCTGATCAAAAAAAGGAGACTCTTCATGCACATGTGCTTTAAATCAAAAGCTGATATAATTTTAGTTCAGGAAACACATTTGCTCAGCTACCAATGGGAGCACGAAAAAAGGAGGCCGTGGGTGAAAAAGATCATTGACTCCGGAGTTAAATCGAATAGTGCTGGGGTTGCCATAATAATAAAGAAAAATTCCCTTTTGATATTATTAAATGTGAATCTGACAAGGACGGCAGATGGTGTTTATTTACTACCAAGTTATCCCACATTGATAAACCCATTGTATTCTTGAATATCTACTCTCCTTGTGTTAACCAACAAAATTTCTATATGGTTATTTACAACATTCTCTCCTCCTTCCCCAACCACTATTTTATTATAGGAGGAGATTGGAACTCCGTTCAGAACCCACTACAGATAGGTCGAATGGTAATACAAATTATAATAAACTAGCCGTGTCAGTATTAGCTGAGCTCAAGGAAGATTTCAATTTGCTTGACCCATTTATATCACACAGAAAACCCACTAATAGAGTTAACTTCACTTTTTCTCCAATTGTCATAAGAGTTGGTCCAGAATTGATTTCTTTCTTCTTTCTTGATCCTGGCTAACTACCAAATAGAACTACATATTGATAACAGAAATTTATCTGACCACTAGTTATCCCTCTCCCTAGATTACAATCAGAGGTGTAACAGTAGAAATAGTCCATTGTGGTGGAGACTTAATCCTAATCTACTTCAAAAGAAGGAATTGCTTTGATTATAGAAGATAACTTAAACCAATTTATACAAGCATCAAAAGACCAGGATATTCCTATAGATATATTATGGGCCTCCACAAAGCGGTAATTAGGGGCATTCTGATAAATAAAGCCTCTTACTTCAAGAAATTATATCATAAAAGGGAGTCTGAATTGAGCAAGAAAATATCAGAATGGGAGAATAAACTGCAGATCAAATATGATAGCGAGATAGAATCGCAGTTAGTTAAGATGCAGAAAGATTATTTATCTCTACAGGCAGATAATTTATCAGCTCATGAAACCAAAATGCTGGCCAAATATTCCGATTGGGCTCAATGCCCGTCTAGGTTCTTGGCTAGGCTAATTAATCAGAATAAACCATCACACATTTTCTCTCAAATTTCTTATCAAGACAAACTCTACCATGATACACAGGATATTATAAAAATCTTTCATAAAATTTACACTGAGCTCTATAGCTCACCTAATGACCCTATCGATTTTTCCGTGCTATATGATACCCTTAAAGAATTATCTTTCCCAAAACTAAATACGGATCAATTTCACTTGTTAGATAAAGAAATTACTTCTCAGGAAGTCCTGGATGTGATCAATAACCTCAAATTGAATAAGGCCGGGTCCTGATGGATTCACAGCAGAATTCTACAAATTATATCCCAACAAGTTCTCACAGGCTTTATATTTGATTTATAATCATATTCTCCACCAGGGTGTAAGTGATCCCCATTTCAATGCATCTAAGACTATTCTTATCCCTAAAGGTAAAGCAGATTCTACCAAACCGGAAAATTTTAGACCCATATCCATTATTAATGTAGACTTAAAGATCTTGGCCCAAATTTTTGCCAATAGACTTAAAGTACTGCTACCTAGTATAGTCTCTAAAGAACAATCGGGCTTCATTAGAAATAGACAGACCTCAGATCATACTCTAGCTTTAGAAGCTATGATAACTTTCTCGTCTTTAGCTAGGTACCCCCTGTACACTCTAGCAATAGATGCTTCTAAGGCCTTCGATAGAATGAGTATGAAATTTTTACTCTCTATTCTACCTCTATTTAACTTTCCTACATCGTTCACAAAATTTATTGAGACCATTTACCACAAAGCCTATACAACACTACATATTAATAATGGTATATCTGAGAGGATTAACATAATTAATAGTGCAGACAAGGTTGCCCTCTCTCTCCTTTATTATTTAATCTATATATAGAGCCTCTCTTCCTTCTTATTAAACAAAAAACTCATCAGATCATCCCCAAGCTATTTAGAACTAGTATCCCCTTCTCGGCATTTGCGGATGATCTAAATATTTACCTCTCTTTACCAAATTCGGACTTAGAGAAAATCATGAAATCCATTAATATCTTCTCTAAATTTGCCAACTACCAAGTTAACAAAAACAAATCTCAAATTTTTCCGGTTAATATCACATCACCATATCCCCTAAATTTTTCCTCTGATGTTATTCCAGTTAATTCAAGTCTTCGTTACCTGGGGTAACCTTCTCAACTGATCAATCTATTTAAGTATCAGGAGAACATTTCTTCTCTTTGGAAGGAGGTGCAATGGGATTTAAAGAGATGGTCTCAACTTAAGCTTCCCTTTATGGCACGTGCAACTATTATAAAATGAATATCCTTCCCAGATTCTTGTATATTTTCAACTCGACTAATTGATTATTCCTCTATACTTTTCAATAAATTACACTCAACCTTCTCTAAGTTTATTTGGTCTCCTAAATCGGTGAGAATTTAATTCTAAACTTACGTGCCGAAGGATTTGGGTGGTATTTCTCTTCCTGACTTCATACTTTACTATGATATTATTCAAAGTAGTAGAATTATTAAGATAGCAAACTATATTAATACCTCAGATGCCTGGCACCCTAACTGGGTATTACTTTATTTCAATTATATTAGATCCCTTAAATTCAATCCATCCGCCTTACCTTTCTTGAGCAAAGTTAGTCTAGACAAATATAAAATCTTTTATGGCCTGAAATATAACGTTATTAGATTTCATAAACTATTGTCTTCGCTAAAACTTTTGCAGGCATTCATTTCCCTCCAACCAATACATCTAAATCCCAATTTAACTCTAAATGGTAACTTGATAAATCTGGACAATTTTCCCTTTATTAAGGATAAGTGCATGGCAGACTTTTCTTAGTCAAACATCTGAAGTTATCCGAGATCAGGAAAACCTTCAATTTATCCAATAAATATACTTTAATAACTAGACAAATCTTTGAACTATTGAATCCATACTATGATCATCCTGACTTATCTAGAGAAAATATCGAAATTGCCAAGGTTATTTGGAAACTTCTTCTGCTAAAAAGAAAATGACTTCCAATGTATATAAGTTATTAATCTCTATCAGATCTAACAATTTGCCAGTATTTTCTAAATTCTGGTCAGATAAGGACCAGTATAACTCCGCACTAATGAAAGAGGCTTTCAAATCAAGTATTAAATATATCCCTTTTAAAAATTATTTTATCGCAACTCATGATCACCAATAATGCGTATTTAACACCTGCAATCATTAATAAAATCCACCCCAACTCGTCTTCTCTGTGTCCATTTTGTAAGGATCAAGTAGCCGATATATATCACATTTTCTGGAGCTGCAAATGTGTGTACAGACTATGGTGTGCCCTCAAAGTTATTCTGGAGAAAATGGGATACGAAAAATCAACACTTTCTTGGCAATTTGCTTTATTACATATCCCTCCTGATAATATTACTAAGCTCAGCTCAAGGTGGTGATTTCAATTGTCATATTTATCAAATATTATATCTCATTGCATTGGAAGTGCCAAGCCGCACTAACATGGGAAGGTCTAAAGGAATTGGTAATTAGGCATATTAGGGCACAAAAGTATCTCTTTTATAAAGGTAATCACAAGTTCTGTTCTGAAAATTTTTGGAATGTATTCTTTGATTGTCTTTTAACCTGAAACACTTTTCATTTTGTATTATATCTCCTTAATGTATTATCTGTTGTATATATTGTGAATGATATGGGCAATGTATAGTTGTATATAGTTTTTGTTGATGTTTGTACAGTGTTCTTCTGTGATTTGTATTGTTTGTCTATAAGATAATAAAATAAAAGATTTTCAAAAATAGAATTAAATTAATGTACAAAAAAGATACAGGATGTTGGAGATGTAAGTTAAATGTTAAAGCTGACTGGCAGCAAATTATATTTTAAAGCTGACTGGCAGCACACATTTTTGATTGCATAATGCTTAAGCCATTTTGAGATAATATAAATTCTTCTTTGCATTCTGTTTTCAACAATAAATTTAAGTTAACTAAATCTCTAATTTTATTTAATGTACCTATCCCTACATGTGTTACAAGAATAAAATACCTTCTTTTATGGAGTATTTTAACAATAGCAAGAAAAGTTATTACCAACACTTGAAAAATTAGTCTATCCCTACTATGAAATAATTCATGAACATTGCACCTGAAGCATGTCAACTTGAACTTATCACAATCAAGACAAGAACATCTAAAGCCTCGTCAAATGATATTTGGTTGAAATTCAAAGAACTGCTGGATAACCAAGTTTAATAATTAAATGATTACAGCTATTATTTGATTTTTCTTTTTCTTTTAGGACATTTACTGTATAGCAGACACCTTTGTAAATAGTTTATATATATATATATATATATATATATATATATATATATATATATATATATATATATATATGTTTTTTGTGCTGTTCTTCTCTTAGGTATGTAACTATTTATATTTCTAATGTTATACATTATTGTTTTAAACACTATGATGAAAAAATAAAGGAATGTAAACAGATGATTGATTGATTAGCTGATGAGTTAGTTACTGATGGCCTAAAAACTTGTAGGCATGACAGTGGTGTAAGTATTTCCTATAACATCTCCTGTTCCACTGGTATCACTGGATAACACTTTACTGAACCTTTATGGATGTTAAATAATAGAAATGAGTAACAGGAGGAGAAAAGATGAATAAAAAGTTTATGGAAAGAAAGAAAGAAAAACATACGCTTTACTTGGTATCAGTATATTAATGTATACCTTACCCATGACCACATGGCCAGAGTATTTCCCCTTTATGAACTTGTTTATCAGCTGCATTCACTACTTGTGACAGGTTCCACTTCTCTAATTACATACTGTAGACATACCTCAGTATGTGACCCTGGTACCCAAAAGTCTGTAGCATGTCCATAATGGTCACATTGTCCATGGTTGCCCCCCCACCAAAAATGAAAGAAAATTAAACAGGCAGATGGTGCAATACAATGACATTGTCTTGGTTTTTCAGTTACATATACATCACAATGTCTGCCACTATGTGACTGACAGTCATTACAGCATTTGTTACTCCTGTTAAGTTTTTTTAATCGGAGGACCTTTTTCCTTAACTCAGTAAGGCTGCAAGTCTACAGAAAATATGTTGAATTTTCTTTATCCCACACCTGTATAGTAGTACCCCTAAGATTTCAAAATGGTGGTGAAAATTTATATTGTCACAAAAATTGCAAAGTAGTCTGGCAGTTATGCTAATGGAGCTACTTAGTGTACTGCCATTTTTAAACTGCGGTCACAGAACATTGCTCTAATCAGATGTGCTTGAAGCAGTTCTGCATGCCACAGTGACTACAAGACATGACTTGTTATGTGAGACTAATGTACACATGAATGTGATGTGTGTATACAAGCAGCACCATAGTACAGTGCAATATCTATTCCTAGTGCTGCTGTGGATGGCAAGGGAAATGGGACTGTCTGTCCTTGTAGTTTGATAGTCAACTGCACAACTGTAATTTTGTTGTTACCATATGGTGCAGCCATGTTTCCCATTGTGTAATCTTTCTGCAGGTCCAGTTGGAGGAGAAGCATCAGCTAAAACACTTTGTGCTTTGTCATCAATAACCCCCAGGGCTGTATCCCAGAAGGGGATAATGCTTGCCTTGCTGGAGGTAAGCTGAAGGGTGGACTGGTGCCTTCTTTGTCCAATTCTCAGGCAGGGACTAAATATCTTCTTTCAAGGCTGTCTGGAAAGTTCTTCCCTGTTCACCTTTTTCACTTATGGAGGCTGGTGGTAGATGAGGTGTGGCAGCAACTGGGTGTATGCCTCAGAAATGTGGGATGTCTTCTCCTGTCTGTTTGATTGAGTTGGTGTTTTGTTTGTCTGTCTACTGTTGCAACCTGCCCTTCTTCCTCTACTTTTCCATAGCCTTTGTTCACTAAATTATCCACCTACCCTTCTTTTCTACATATGAAAATGTTTCTTTCCTTAAAATAAATTACTCTTAGTTCCTCTCTAGTTTATCATCTTATAGTTTTTTTGTTTGCATTTGTTTTCTTGGGTACAGCACTGATCTCTATGGAGTTTTTTTCAGAATCAGCTCAGGACTGGTGACTGGTTAAGTGACTTGCTCAGAGTCACACAGTTAGGTAATAGAAGCTGACAGAATCAAACCTTGCATCACTGGACCAAAGGAAACAGGTCATTTACAGTTACTCTTGCATGTTTCTCTTTGTTTGCTTTTCTCCCCTTTCCTACTTTCCTATACACCCCATTTTCTCCCCATTTATAAGATGAGCATTATTGGCACTTTGCTGTGCACACCTACATACATGGATCATTTGTTGGGTATGCAGCCCTTCTTGTGCCAAACAAGTGCAAAATCTAGCTCTGAAGCACTGCATTCTATAACAAAAGTGCACTGACTTGGAGGCATTTCCATGCCTTCCTTGTGAGGTATGTCAGGTAGTCCTGCACCTGCTGTAAAATTGCTCCATCTTTGTTTCAAAATCTAATCTAACAAGTTCTGTCTCCCTGAAGTGGTACCTGTTAAACTACAGTTTGATATATTAAAGTGTTTATAACCACCATATCCTTAGTTTTAGTCTTTGCTTGTCTTTTAATACAGTCACCTCCATTATTTTGTTAGAAAACACAAAGTATATCTCAACTTCACCCACCATTACCATGAATTATACTGGAGTACAGAGACTACACATAATAAGCAGTTTAATAGCAAACTTAATTTGAACTAACAGTTACTCCATGTTATCATTACATGCAATATGTTTATTAGAGATGATGCAAATCAGGCTGTTACAACATCTCATGTCAAAAATTTCTGAACATTTTTCTTTCTATAAGATCTTGGACTACCATACTCTTTAAGGAAGCCAATCTGGTGTTCCCCTGCCATAAACTAACTACAACAGAAGGAAGAAACTGTTGCAAAACTGAGTAAAATCCCATGAGTGGAAGAGCTCCCTGGTCAGGCTCAGTAAGAAGCTGAGATCCCTTATATGATCCTCCAAAGCTAGCTATGAAAACAAAATCGCCAATGATTCTAGGGACAACCACAAATCATTCTATAGCTATGTCAAGAATCTCAATGGCAACACCCAGATATGCTATGAGTTACAGCACAATGGCATGAAAATTACAGAACCAACTGATATTGCCAACATCCTGGCAGATAGGTTCAGTGCTGACTTTACGCCCTTATCAACCCCTAAAGGGCCCATATCTATACAGGAAGAATGCAGAGTCCCTGTAATCACAGCTATGTGGGTAAAAGCTGCACACTTTAAAGCCAAAAATACAGCATCCACAGGACCGGACAACATCCCAGGCTGCTTTTTACACGAACTTCAGAATGAACAGGCTCCCCACATTTGCACCATGTTCAATCATAGCCTCACATCAGGTTTTGTGCCCACTGAATGGGACACAGCAATAGTTATCCCACTCCACAAAGGGAGGACCACCACTGATCCTGGGAACTATCGCCCTATTAGCCTGATGAGCCTGGTCTGTAAGGCCATGGAACATATCATCATAGAACTCATAAATAAAGATATCGGTAACTTTCAAACTCTGGACCCCACTCAGTTCGGGTTTGTGAAAGGCAGATCATGTCTCCTGAACCTGATCGACTTTTTTGAGGCAGTCACCAAAGCCGTAGATGTGGGTAAGGTGGTTCACACAGCCAATATTGACCTCGCCAAAGCTTTCAACACCATCCCCCAGTCTGGAATTATAGCTAAACTCACTAAACTAGGTATAAATCCCTATGTCACAAGATGGGTTGCCAAATGGCTCACTGACAGAACCCACACTGTAAAAGTTGCAGACTCCAAATCTGATTTCAAACCAGTGACAAGTGGAGTACCACAGGGTTCAGTCCTGGGACCTCTCCTGTTTGGTATCTATTTCTCTGAAGTACTTGCTAACACAGAAGGCCTTTGGCTAATGAAGTTTGCAGATGACTGCAAACTAGGAGACATAGTCGAGTCCCCAAATGATGTGGGCATCCTACAGAAGGGCCTCACTCAGACAGATGCCTGGTGTCAGAGCCATGGCCTCCAGCTCAATGCCAAAAAGTGCATTGACATCCCCTTTGGTAAAAACACTGTACCCATGAACTACCACATAGGCAGCAGTCTACTTAATGACGAATGTGTGATAAGAGACCTTGAGACCCAGATGGGCAATAGTCTATCCTTTGATAATCACGTCACCACAGTAGTCAGGAAATCCTTCTACGTGGCACACCTCATCACAAAGGGGTTCTCATCCAGGAAAAAAGAGGTCATTGTTCCCCTCTACTCAACACTCATTAGACCCATTATAGAGTACATTGCCCCTTTTGGAATGTACCTCAGAAGACATCTGCAGCAGCTAGAAAGGCCACAGAAGTACCTCACAAAGAGGATTACTGACCTCAAACAGATGCCCTACACTGACCATCTAAAAAAACTCCAGCTTTACTCCATAGCATATCGCCTACTCTGAGATGATCTCTACCTAACACATAAAGCTATGCCAAACCCAAAGCTGTTGGACATGCTTCACCTAAAGAAATCCCAATCCGTCTGAGCTACATGCTCTAGAGTCCTAAACCTTGTCACCACAATAAACAGGACATGCTGGAGATATAATTCCTGTCCCAGAGTCTTCCCATACTCTGGAACAAGTTACCCATCTATCTCAAGCAAAGTTCCTCATTAGCATTCTTCAAGAAAAATCTTGATGAGTGGATGGGAAATAGGAAATACACCCTGGGGGTTACTTCTGTGGCTCTGCTCAACAGGGGCACAGGAAAATAACTTTCTTGGGTGGCATAAGCTAGGGAACCTTGTTGGCAAGGCTTATTTAGGCCCTTGGGCTGATAGCCTAGTACCTAGCTATGAACCCATGAACCTAAGAGAGATAATCAACTTTTTGAGGCTGGTATGAGCCAAAGCCATTAAGAAGATCATAACCAAATGGAATGATGAATTATGTGTTCCTTTTGATATTCTTAATGTTAAAGCCTTGTCGAAGAAGAATATTTATGATTAAAAGTCCCATTGAAACAGAGAAATTCATCTAAAAATGTTACACAGAGCAAATTGCCTTTCTGAGATAATGTGATTTGTGGGGTTCCTATCAGATAGTCGAACTTCTGCAAGTTCGAACCTCATATGGTCGAGACCATAAGTTTGAATTTGCAGCAGTTCAAGCGTTTCAACCGAAATTTCCACAAGGGGAGGTTTCCATTTTGTTCAATGTGGTGCAATCTCTGAGCTGGTATATTTAAGTAGCAGGGGTTGTGGGCACAACCCCCCATGTGGGGGGGGGGTGCAGGGGAGCTTGCTCCCATGCTTAGAACAGTTTATTTTGTTTTGTTTTCTTTTTTTTTGTTTTTTATCCATAGTCAAAATTTTTTAACTTCAAACAGGATGGTTCGAACATTCCGTGTTCAAAGTTATTAAACTTCGACTATGTGATATAGACCCGATTTGTGTAGGGGCAAAAAGCTTTTTGGCATGGCTCTAGACTCACAAATTTATGGTATTATATTTGGTGGGCTTGAGCCCTAGAATATTTACTTAGTGGAAAAGGACTGTAGTCTTTTATAACCAAATTACATACAAAAAAGATGTCTTATTTTATAATATTGATATTGTATATTTCTCAACTAATGGCTATTGCCATTATGGTTACAGAAATTATAATCTGTCTCACTGAAATCAGGTTATTCATTGAAATGCATATTCCTTTGAAGCAATGGTATTTTTTATTTAATGAATCCTTAAATAAGTAATTATACACATCTTTTTTCTGCAGCTTGGCTGAATTGGGGAGATTAGTTGAGTGACTATTATTACCTATTTTGGTAGATATTTTTTCTGTGATATATCCCCTTCTTTTTTATAGACATGGGATTCTCCAAATATCTATTTACTTTGTTTATGTTCTGTACTTGTTCCTTATTATAGCTAATGAAGAAACTGTATAAAAAAGAAATAATGCAATGGCCATAATACTGTGCACTTATCCATCTATCCAGGAGGTCATTTGCCAGTAGTGCCACATTAGTCTGTTCATCATTATTTATTTCATATACAGCTGAAAATCATGCATAACAATTTGGAGGATGGCATAATGCTTACATTGTTTACCTTGCAGACATGAGAGACAGGATTTGATTCTTACCTGTAGTCACTATCTAGTTATTGGCTAGGCATGAAATAGTCTACAGTCTGATTGTCTATTAATTACATATGAAATTAATATTACACTTCTCAGTCATTAGAGCCGAAAGTAGGTAAATCTACAATTTCAGGCCTACTGTGCAATGACAACAAAAAGAGAAATGTGCAAAAAAGGCTGCTTCGTCTAAACCTCTTCTTTCCATTATTGGTGAAAATCACTAAACTTATGTTATCACTGCTCATCATAGCCAGCAATGTCCATGACATCATTAACAGCTTATGCAACACTTAGGCACACCCCCTACATGGTCCACTGGGTAGTATGATGTCAATGATCAGTAGTGTGATGTAAATGTGCAGTAATGATGCAAGCCTACACAACAGCTCAAGCCTATTCGATGGCAGTGCTGATGCATAAGCTGAAGTGACCCTTATAATCTGGAACAGAGATTATAACACTCTGTGTTATTGTGATTCACAGGCAATTGTAGTAAATCACCTTACTGGCATAATAACTATACTATGAGCCCCATTATAACACGATAAAAAGTGTGTATGCCATTTTGTGGAAGCCCACACTATAGCAAGGAATATTAAATATAAATGAAAGTGGATATCTAACTATACTAACACATATGGAAAGTATCAGCAGACAAAATTACTCGTAATGAACACCACCATTGCAGTGACGTAAGGGTGCAAGGCAACCACATGTATTGTCACACAGTGGAGCATTCTATATGTTGCTACTGTAGCTGTAACACCAGGGGTCTGACAGAATGAGGGGGGGGGTCTCAAGCAGATAGGAAATATGGAACAGGCAGGACAGGTTGCAATCTTGGGGTGGGGGCAACCAGTAAGCTCACAGAAAACAATCAGGAGAGATTGCAGCCCTGTTAGTGGGGTTACAAACACCAATCACATACTGAATAGGTGTGACTGCATGCAGAGCTGTTTTGGGGGATATCCAACCAGGGCACATGCAGCAGGCAGTCAGAGCTATAATCCCACTGTGTCAGTGTCCACACACTGTTACATAACCAAACAGAAGGTAGGATAGGATAAGAGGGATACTATACTGGCAGAAAAATGGGTACACTCTTTGATGTTAACACTGGACAAAGGTCAGTACACCTGTCTTACATGCCTACAGCTGACACACAATAACAAAGTGTCAGAACAGGGACCTGATAACACTACACAAGGCTGTACCCACCCAAAGGGTACTAAGGGAAGTGAGGTGCTATATGTTGGCTGACATAGGCAGTCATACATACACACACTGATCCACATGTGTAACCACAGTTGTACCTGAGGTATCAAAGCATCAGAAGAATAACAGTACCTATAAACGTTAATCTTGCATGAGAAGGAGGTGCTGCAGGTCTTTGTATGCATGACAGTAGACCCATGGCAAGTTGATGACATCCCACATGGCCATCTGCATTAATGTCACCCAGGAACATCAGTGTTAAAATGAGAACACCCGTACCACGTAGTGCAACTACCCAAATGTTTGTGAGGATGAGCCAGCTGAATTGAGGCAACAGGACATTGCTTAGCACCTCAGTGCAGTTTATTGATACATAATATTCTTTATTTCTGTCTCCTAAGGACACTGAGTCAGCAACTGAGATACCCTGCACAAGAATGTATGTGTGTGCTCATAGGCTAGTTATATAGTTGGCATGTAGCAGTCTGTGATGCACAGTAGTGGGATTCACACCTGTACTTGCTTGCACACTGGCATGTTAACTGTATGCATTCACATGTTCAACCAGACAGGATTTGGCACTACGAGTCAGTAACTGTCTAATGTCAGTATGTTAACCCTTCAGCATGAACTCTGCCTGGTAAACTCTTGATGTATTAAAAATGGACACTAACTAAATGCAAAAAAATGCAGTAATATCACTTTTGGTAGACAACCTCTCCTCTCATCCTGTGATATAAACAAAGTATGCCTACAAAAAGAAAATGTAATCAAGGGCCTTGAAAATTACATTAGTTATTCCTTCTCTTCTGATCACCACATGACAATGGCTGTCAGGAAATCCTTTTAATTTGCTCAGCTAATTGCAAAAGGAATACATTATAGGTCTAAAGAGGTGATCACTCCCTTAAAATCAACATTGATCAGACTAATTATTAAGTACAGTGCCCCAAAAGAGACACATCTCAATAAATGTATCAATCAATAAGAAAGACCTGAAAGTCACCAAATCAAACAGATCACAGCCTTAAAATCCCTGAGATTTCAATGGAGGTGGAAAATTGTATACCATGGGCTTTTCTCATGAGATTTCAGTCTTGCCTACTGTATCATAACAGTTCCAGTTTTCTTGGACCTCCTGTATTTTTGCAAGACCAATGGCTCCACCAGTACCAGAAATAAGAAAATAAATATAAACTAAAAGATAATAAAAATATGGTGGAGGGACAGGTTTATAACCTAGTGCCTCCAAAACCTCATGAAAGAACCCCCCATGCATGTTAAACAGTGAAACTCACTCTCTTCCTTTAAATATAACCTAGATGACTGGATGGGTATTCACTAACTGACTGCTTTGGTCCTCCTTGAGAAATCAGTTGTTACTTGAAGGAAGTACTGGTGTAAATGTCTCTAAGAATAGCTGGCCCTAGAATATCTGTGTATCTATGAAACTGTTTGTAGATGCTAATATTTATGTCATCATGCCTTTGCTGCCCCACTCTGAGGACAAAATAGCAGCACCAACAGTGGAGAGAATGCTCCACTTTTCCACTGATGAGGTTACTGAGAAGGCCCAGGATGAACTCCGTATGTCACCCGTGTTCAACGTAGGACTTTCTATCTCTGTGAAACTCACATATACACAGTTAGTACCTATGTGACCAGCATCAGAATATCACACCACTGCTGGGATGCACATACATGTTACGTGGGAGAGACACATTTTGGTGGCTGTCTGCACCTGAAACCCATTTAATCCATGGCCTGGGAGTGGCCCTTGGCATCAGTCAACAGATGAGCAGGGTTTTGATGCAAGCACTGATAGATAGTATTCAGACCTTGCCACAGCTGCTGAATGTACTGCATGGCCTGTGTGAAGATCTTAGACCATACCAGGGAATTTGAGAAAGAATGCAAGCAACTGCAACCCACGTGGCATCCATTAGTACACCCTGCGTCTGCTGAGACCCAGTTGCATTAAACAGGGTAGTGGATGCTCTTGCACTATAGTTTGTGCAACCATCAAGTACAGATGGCAAGCATGATTCCTTTGACAGCTACGTTGCCAAAAGCAGCCTCCAAAACCAGCCATAGCCAATACTTATCTGGCACATGTGGCCTCTACCCATGGCCATGGACAGTAACATTGCAATGGCCAATGCTCTTTTAGATCTACTAGGACCTTCACAACTGGCCATGGTGTTCACATGGCTGAGGCTGACATTCTTCTGGTTCCACTGTGGGTATAACCCACTGGACATCTCAGTCAGGGTCTGGCAGTTCAACACCACCGCACTCATCTTTAGATAAATTATGAATGACATGTATCCATGCTCATCCATGGAATAGTGTAAGCCATCCACCTGCCAGAGCCACACAGCAGAGGATGGAGTGACATTCCTGCACATGCTTTCAAAATGCAAGAGCATCCCCCAAGCCACATGCCCTAGATCTGACACTACAGGACAACATGGTGCACGCAGCCAGAATTGCATCCTAGGCCATTCTACAACATCACCTTAGTGTATGCTTTCTTAAAACTCATACCTTCCAGCCAAGTGTATGCTTGCCATAAGCAAAACCAATGACTCATTCACCTATGCTGGCATGGATATCTCACACCAATGTGCTCCAGCACCAGGGAGGGTGATGACTGTGCCCTGCTCAACTTACTGAATAATATCTGCATGATAATGTCTGGTGCTGAACATGGCTCAGTATGGAAATACATGCATCCATTTTCTCAGAGCTTGTCTTCTTATGGCCAATAGCTGTGGAACAAATGCTGCCTTTTTGCCAGTGCCATGACTTATTGCATCTGGTTTGCCTTGCATGGGGCATACTGCAGCTACTTCCTCCAGTGATGCCTTGTTCAGCATGTCTTCTGCTGCTGTCACAAGTGCACCAATCAGTGCTACAGTCTTCCCTTGATGTAACAAAGCATCTTACACACCCCAAAGAACTTGTTGCACTTTTCCAGGGCATACAGCAGTGCACCACCAGATGAATCCAGGCATAAGAAGACAGACTTCATCACTCTAAACACACAATTGATAATATGACCCATCTTTACCAGTGTGGCATTGCACACCATGTTTGCATTTCTGGGCAGTGCCTAGGGACCATCAGTCATAGATTCATAGATTGTTACTAGGCTAACTATATGTATAGATTGTTACTAGGCTAATGATACAGGGGGTGTTTCTAAGCCTAGACAAGTTTTCCAAAAAGAATAATGATGTCCTGTATACAAGTAGGGCATTGAGGGCCAGGTATTTATAAGCTACGTCTGTACATAAGGGACATGGGTGCTGGGCTCAGTGTAAATTTCCTATTCCCTATTCACTGGTCTAGGCTGCGCATAAACTGGGTAATAGATGAACTCAGCTTCACATAGATGCAAAGTCTGTTCCATATGCAGGGCAGTCTCTGGGGCACATATCTGTCTCTCCAGTATGTTCTGTTTAAGTTATAAACAAAATTCAGGTGCTTAGACCTTTTTTATTTTGGGTCCTGTTTGACTTACAAATATGTGGGAAATTTGTAGTTGTGGGGTCTGTGTCTCCTTGTAAGCCAAGTATAAGTCACCACTCAGCAATCTATAGGAGACTGAGCAGAGGGAAAGGGTTTTAAGCCACTCTTTATAAGGCAGGTTTGTTACGCCTTGTATTCTTTTTGCACCTCTGCTGCATATGCCCTGTCAGATGCATACTGAAGGGAGCATTGCACTCTATGGTTGGTCTGATAAGGGTGGAGTACAGTGGGATAATGACCTCTTTGGATATAGATGCCATGGTCTTACTTATAAGTAAGTAATGTATGTGTGTGTGTGTGTGTGTGTGTGTGTGTGTGTGTGTGTGTGTGTTTCCAGCTGCCTGGGGACACAGTAATGCTTTTAGATGCCTCACAACACATACATTCCCTATCGGCGTCTTTGCCTTTGCGGATGATGTCACCCACCTAGAAGTATGCCTCTGGGAGTGCTGTGTTCAGTAATCTCAGTAGCACATTCTGTAAATGCGTAATGCTGTAGTGTGTTAGATTAGGTAGGTGTGTATTCAACTCCCGGCCCTCCCAAGTGTGTCTGTGTGTGTGTGTGTGTGTGTGTGTGTGTGTGTGTGTTTCCAGCTGCCTGGGGACACAGTAATGCTTTTAGATGCCTCACAACACATACATTCCCTATCGGTGTCTTTGCCTTTGCGGATGATGTCACCCACCTAGAAGTATGCCTCTGGGAGTGCTGTGTTCAGTAATCTCGGCAGCGCGTTCTGTAAATGTGTAATTCTGTAGTGTGTTAGAGTAGGTAGGTGTGTGTTCAACTCATGGCCCTTCTAAGTGTGTGTGTGTGTGTGTGTGTCTGTGTTTCCAGCTGCCTGGGGACACAGTAATGCTTTTATATGCCTCACAACACATACATTCCCTAGCAGCATCTTTGCGGATGATGTCACCCACCTAGAAGTATGCCTCTGGCAGTGCTGCGTTCAGTAATCTCGGTAGCGCGTTCTGTAAATGTGTAATGCTGTAGTGTGTTAGAGTAGGTAGGTGTGTGTTCAACTCCCGGCCCTTCCAAGTGTGTGTGTGTGTGTTTTCAGCTGCCTGGGGACACAGTAATGCTTTTAGATGCCTCACAACACATACATTCCCTATCGGCGTCTTTGCCTTTGCGGATGATGTCACCCACCTAGAAGTATGCCTCTGGGAGTGCTGTGCTCAGCAATCTCGGTAGTGCATTCTGTAAATGTGTAATGCTGTAGTGTGTTAAAGTAGGTAGGTGTTTGTTCAACTCCCGGCCCTTCCAAGTGTGTGTGTGTGTGTGTGTGTGTGTGTGTGTGTGTGTGTGTGTGTGTGTGTGTGTGTTTCCAGCTGCCTGGGGACACAGTAATGCTTTTAGATGCCTCAAAGCACATACATTCCCTATTGGCGTCTTTGCCTTTGCGGATGATGTCACCCACCTAGAAGTATGCCTCTGGGAGTGCTGTGTTCAGTAGTCTCGGTAGCACGTTCTGTAAATGCGTCATGCTCTAGTGTGATAGGGTAGTTAGGTGTTAGTTCAATTCTCAGGCCTGCCAGGTGTGTGTGTGTGTGTGTGTGTGTGTGTGTGTGTGTGTGTGTGTGTGCATGCTCCTGTCCACTTGGGGACTCAGGTTATGCTTTTAGATGCTTCCCAACACAGATGTATCCTGCTGACGTCTCTGTCTTTGCGGATGTTGACACTCACCTAGTAGAATGCCTGTGTGTCTGCTGTGTTTAGTAATCTCGGTAGCGTGTTCTGTAAATGTGTCATGCTGTTGTGTGATAGGGTAGTCATGTGTAGGTTCGATTACCAGCCCTGCCACATGAGTGTATGTCTGTATCTCTCTCTCTCTCTCTCTATATATATATATATATATATATATAAAATCTATTTTCTGCCCATACCTCTGCTCTTGCATGGACAGCTGACTGTTTCATGTATCACATATTTGCATAGCTTTCACATACCAATGAGGTATGTTGCAACTCCCAACATTGTCCATGCAACGTCCGTGTTACGGGCGGTGTTACACGCCCTTACAGGTGTTTGATGTATATCTTGGCAGACATCTATCCTTGCTGTACTCTCACTGTACTCGTACACGCCGGAGGCTTCATGTATCATGGCCTAGTTTTGATGTGTGTATGTCTATTTGTACTGTGTGCATGGCTCGGGGTATGTCCCACTATCATCATTTGCAAAGGTGACAGCCCTATGGGTTCTTCATGTAGACTGCTGTGTCATTTGACATGTCAGCACATACCTGCGGACAGTACTGCACATCCTACTGCAGCACATGTCATACCTTCTGCATTATCTTGCAGTCGATATTGCTGTTTCCTCATACATGGATCTGTTTCTGTTCATACCACTGCACCTCCTAGAGCAAGTTGCTGGACAAGGCCTTATCTGATAGTGGGACACATAGGGGCAGTATTGACATGTTGCTCTTACAAACGTAGATAGTTGACACAATAATAGGTTTTGCATTAGTATGGCTTTTCTGTCGGATTTGGTGTCTTACTCACATGTTTGTCATTATTTCATGTCTTCAGTTATCATGAAAGTGCCAGAATGTTACTGTTGTTACGTGGAACACACCAAACATATGAGGCAGAACTCTGCACATTCTGCGTAAATCTGTACAGTTGTGGAGTATGTGTCTGTAACAAAATATCAACTTTCTGACACCAATACACACACTGTATGGCGGCATCACAGGCCACATGCCATTACATTTATATTGCAGGACACACCCACCCAGACAGTTGTATTCCTCACACAGGCCAACAGCTGCTTATCCACACTAATTGATCTATCATGTACCATATGTGTGCGCCGGTATTTGCGCTTTCCGTCAGTGGCAGAGCTCACGTACGTGTCTGGGGGACTGGACATTGTTACGGTGACACTGCATGACATCCTGAGGGACACATTACTTTTGTGTCTATTAACCTTCCACATTGACATTCACAGGGCATACATTGTCATTCACATTTGTCGGAGTACATGCGTGTATCTTGTACATGTTTTCTCATTTGTCCTGATGTCTTTCTTCTCACCTGTCCACCTAGTATCACTAGTTCTGTACATGTATTTTGGACAGGTTACCTTCATACCCCTAACCTGTACACATTATGGGTAAATGCCCTGACGTTTGACCTTGTTACATTTGTCATAGTGATGTGCCTTTCTGGTAAATTGCTGGCAAGGCATTATGGACTGTGCAGTAGATAATAGTGACTGACATTTCCATTACATGATTAGCAACACTCATAACATCCATATTCATGGGTACGCCAGTATTCTCACGACATTCTGACTTTGTCTGGGGTATATATAATATAGTCCCTATGTGTATTTCATGTACTATGCCTTAGTGCAGCTGTGTTATTCTGACAGTTTGCCAGTTATGGGGACCATCTTGGTCGTAAGCATGTCCATCCATGATAATCGCCTACATGACACTGATATAGGGCCCTACATATTGCCAAAATGGTTTCCGCAATATCCAGTGGATGGTTTGCCCCATTATTGAGAATATAGGCGTGTGCTATACCCACATCACTCCCACAGGGCGGGCCTACGAAATCCCTGCCAAACAACACCTAGGCCCATTTCTGCATACCCATGATTCCAATACCTGACAACCCTCTACAGTACCCATTACACATGTTTAATGTGTGCGGTACTGAAGTGTGGAGACACTTATATGCACTCCCCACTCTCCGGATATCAGTTCGTATGTCATACATTCTGTCGACACATGTGTCGTCACCCTTGCACCTGATACTGTTGCATGTACAGCTATTTCGTATTTGCTGCGGTCACTTGTTTTGCGTCAATGTCGGTTGACACTACATAAGATTCATTTTTTGGAGTCCTGCAATGGACACCTATCTGCATGTTTAAAGTGTAGAACTTGCTGGACTGTCACTTTCTGGCCATTGGTTTGGAATGCTGCGGTTTATTCACCTTTCCTGCATGTCTGTTTGTCTACCCATATTAGATATAACGTCGCCTATTTATGTACATATGTCATATCTACGAGACATAAGTCTGTTGTGTATACATATACACATGTACAATCCTCATTTCATAACTTGCTTTGGTTTACGTCTGTGGATTATGTGTATACACATATATCTATATCCATACCATACCATTCCACTATACAGATTGTCACAGAGTGTACAGCTGCTTGCCCCTTTATCTTCGCTGTGTTTTAAATAAACATGTGTCTATCTGGCAATGTCATGGCATTTCGTTTGAGACTTACAGTGGGGATTTCTGGCAAGCAGTTCAGGTTACGACTGCATATCCTTCAGAGAATCCATGCTACTGACACACCCATTATTCTATCCACTTTCTATGTTTGTTCTGGCACATATCTGGTGCTTGTCCCTATTTGTACCGGTAGTTTGCATGGCTTTGTCCGGTTTCAGTTTGAGCCATGTATAACTAACATGGGGGAAACAGCATTCATTTACTATGCTGTGAGTGGATCACACACGCACAGGTACACTTGCATTTCCTTATTGTGGGTTACGCGCAGGCGCGCATGCATATCCTTATTGTGGGTTACATATGTTTAGTAAGTCTTTGTGCTTATGTGGGCTTTATTACTTGTGACAGTACCAGTAATTATCTGTAATACGGTTAACGGACGTTTGCGAAACACACGTTCACCTTTACATATTTAACTGTCTGTACATCACAGACGCATTCATTACACTTTCACATTATATGTGCTGTAGTCGTTGTTCAACCGGGACTGCATTCACGTTGGCTGGATGCTGTAACCACTACACGTTTGGTGTTCTGACTCATTTATATGCATACCCATAGTACATAGCTACATTAACATATGCCTCACCGCTTCACTTACGTCACAGGCATCCATTCTCCTGCTGGGAAAAATGGGGTACTACATGTTACACATTCCCTATTCCCTACTGCTATGGACCCACGCTGCATATTTCATCACTGCAGGGATATTCAGAACCCAAAGGCTTATAGTCCTGACACATACAGGTCTTTAACTGTCAGGGTGTTCATGTGGTGATCTGGGTTTAGGCTTGTCCGCCTGGTGAACGGAACTGCCCTGACCATGTTCAAATGTCAGACAAAGCACATAGACAGGGTTTGTCCATTTTAAACATTTAATCTGTGTTTACAGACACAGGTGTTTAGGCACCTGTCAGCAGCTTATGATGTTGACAATACATAATATGGGTGGGGGTGGTTACGATACATAATCCACGGTGAGTGGTGTTCCCATTCACATTTGACTATTTCCTGTATTCATTCTTACGAGGGTTATTATTTTGCACATGACTTAACTATGAATTAACTACGGGTATGCAGTAGTACAGTCAACATATGTGACGGCTTGTTACAGTATATATGTATGGACCTCTGTAATACTGGGGACTACCCCACATCCTTCACAGCATTTCCTGCTTATGTACATACTTATTCCTTGAACTTTCGAAGCTTGTGAGAGCAGTAATTACATCTGTCCCTATTTGTCCACCCATCCTTTTAGGCTTTGTCCAGGTTTTGTTGCTGTAATAGGTTGAGAGGTGGTGTTGGTATGTGATTGAGTTGAATATATACTGTCGATAATTCAGTGGGGAGTAGGGTTACCACTTGTTCCTCTTTAGGGAGGTCCCACTTTGGACAGTTGTGTCCTGCGATGACACCTAAGACATGGCAAATGTCCTGTGATTTTAAGACAATAATATATTTCTTCATTTCTGTACTAGTTGCATGATACAGGTATTTTGTATCTGGTACACATAACTATTATTTGGGATAGATAAGCTATTCAAATGCTATGGCATTAGCTTTTATCTTGGCATATACGTGTAATTCTGTACTTTGCACAGGCCGGGGGTATGTTTTATCCTGCAAATTCTCACATTTCTACAAGGGATGTCCCACCTTGGCCATCTGAACGGGTGGCAACCCTAGTGGGGTGACCTGCATGGTGGACAGTTGTTCCATCCTGCGTAGTATGAATTGCATGTCTGTGTAGATACTGACCAGTACCATGACTACACATACATGTTTTGTCCAGATGTGTACAGTAATGGACACCGTGGCGTGTAAACAACTCTGAGGTTTCAACAGGTTACTTATCCCACGCGGGATGTACACACATTTTGCCGTAACATTAACGTGCGGGCATTTGGATTTACGTACCTGTGATGGGATGTTTACAAACGTGGGATACATATTTGCAATCCGGACACTGCCTAGGATGATACTTCCTACTACATATGGGGAATACCTGCTATGTGTAGGTGTACGGATGCGCAAGGCTGGTAGCTGGATTTGGTGGACATTCAGACATGGGTGCAGGTTATGTGCTATACAGGAGTTGTTGCGTATTGCATTTGCATGCATGGGTTCTACTTTTGGATATCCCGGTTCCGCATATTGCATCCTATGTGTATGTGACGGTTACATTCATGTGTATAGCACATTTTAATATACATATGTTTGTGCGTGTTTGGTATACAATGTGGACTGTCAGGTTTCTTTACGGTTGTTATATAGCCACAACTGCCCAGCTGTGTACTATCACTACCACTGTGGGACTGATGGTGACCATACCCATGGGGCTAGACGTGTGTATTGGTGGCACACTGACATGATGCGCTTCACTTCCACTGGGTATAACTTCTGACAGTGCAGTACATTATGGACACACGATTTTAAATATCATTTGTTCCATGGACGATAACTCATATTATGTTGCGTGCATTACTGTTTGGTTCTCCATTTTGTGTGGCCGGGAACTGTCTTGCATGCTTTGCATATGTTTCATTATCCACGGACACTGATAGGTGCGATTACTATTGCAGGCAGGCTATAATATTCAGCAGTTTAGGTTGCTCATCGCCAGCCGACATTGACACGCCTCTGGCCGCAGCTTAGTAACGCCCCATGCACTCGCGCATGTGTCCTATGCACATGGATGTGGTAGCGGCGCACCTTCATTAATATGCATATGGCACTACTACACCATTTATATGCCGCACGGCCGGCGCAGGCCTTACACCGGCCTTGTGCCGAGCTTCATGAATCCGGGGGTTTATCTCTTCCATCCAAAATCTGGTTACCTCTAAGCCAAACTCTACTTTGACACCCACCTCTCCAAGTCCCACTAACAAAACTTTGTTTTCTTTTGAGCCAGTTCCCATTACTTACATCAAATCTCTACTACTCAAGCTAAAACCTTGCTCTCCTTCCACTGACAATCTATCTCCTACATTCCTCAAGCTTGCTGCTGACTCAATTGCCTATTCTATTCTGGAATCAACTGTCCCCACCCTTTGGAAATCTTTCTTCACTATCCCTCTTCATAAAGGTGGAAACTCCACTGACCCCTCAAACTACCGGCCCATTGCCATTCTGTCCCCCCTCTCCAAGATATTAGAAAAATGTATGCACTCACAGCTTCCCAATCACCTCCCCACACACCACTTACTTATCCCTACCCAACATGGATTCCGTCCTCACCACAGCACCACCATTGCCCTCCTCTCCTTCACTCATATCATTGCAGAGGGCCTAGACAACAATAAACTCATTTCCTGTCTCTTCCTAGATCTCTCCAAAGCCTTTGATACTGTCTATCATCCTCTACTACTATCCAAACTCGCAAATCTCCACCTATCCCCCTCCGCACTTGCCCTGATTTAATAGTTACCTATCTGGCAGGGAACAATCTGTCAAATGGCTGTCATCCTCTTCACCTTTCCTTCCCATCTCCACTGGTGTTCCCCAAGGCTCCATCTTGGAACCCCTTTTGTTTAACATCTTCACCAATGATCTTTGCACCTCATGCAAAGAATCCTCCCTTATTCAGTATGCCGATGACTCTACACATATCCATCTCAAATAACATTCCTGAACTACACTCCCTGATCCAACAGGCCCTACTATCCACTGAACAATGGCTCTCTCACAACCTATTGATCCTAAATCCCAAAATGACCAAACTCCTACTTTTCCTGCCCCGTTCTCTTTCTCATCACAAAACCTCCTTTTTTATTACATCTTCTAACAATACAACTATCCAACCTGACAACCACACAAAACTCCTAGGGGTCATTATCGATGACGAACTCAAGTTCAACCTACACATACTCCAATGTATTACTAACCCCCCATACAACTCACACCACTGCATTTCTTTAAACTCTCTTCAATGGCTTGAACTTCCCCAATTTCTGCTATCTTATCAATTTCATATGCTACACTCTATTCTTTATAAACCCTCCTTCTGTCCATCTCTATCTTCCTTAGTCTCCATCTACATCCCATCCCAGACCCTCTGTACTTCTAACCAACAATTACTTGATATCTACCACCCAAAAAGGTCAGTAGGCAAACTACTCTACAAACACTCCCTTGCCCAATCTTGGAACAAACTTCCCCTTGACTTACGTTTAAACTCCCTCACCTCACAATTTAAAAGTGAACTAAAAGCTTATTTTCTCAATTCCAGAACCTGCCCTTACCATGACCTTACCTAGTCTTCCTTCCCTTTATGTACCCTCAAAAGGACCATACTTAGTACCTCATTACACCTCCCTTGCCAATGTGTCTACTATGCATTTGCATAATTTTATACAAACAAAAAATGTTTATTGTTGACCTATTGAACTATATCAATGTAAAATTGTTACTTAGCTTCATTTTAATGCAACTTTAACTTTATGCATGTAACACAACATATGTGAATCATTTTATATCAATATTGTTTAAAATTGTACTTGTTTTAAAATGTACTACTGGAGCTTTTCTCCTCGGGTCTCCACTGAAAATGGGCCACAAGCCCAGTTGGACAAACCCGGTTAACAAATGTCAATAAATAAATAAATAAAATTTGAAAATAAGTTTATATTCCCACTGATTATTGTTGTCCTCTTTGTCATAGTTTTCAACTTCTTTATTCAAGAATCAGAGACAAAAAAAACAAAAATAATGTGTAAGCGGGGGGGGGGGGGGGCAGATGTCCACAATTAGGCAAATTTTAGATATTACTCTAATTCACTTAAAAAGCTTATAGAACAATGGAATTTGCAACAACATGCATTTCCTGAACAATGAGAAGTAATGAAATGCTTATGGCAGCAATTACTGACTAACTAATTCCCAGCAATTTTTCAGAAAATTAAAAAATTGTATGAGGAGTTGGCAAACATGTTGTTGTGTCTTTCGGCTTTCCCCGGTTAGGGGTCGCCACAGCAGAACTCCGGTCCGCTAATGATTGGCAGTAGATTTTTATGTGCCAAGTTGCCAGCCCTGACATACAACCTTCAACGAAGGTACGCCCATTAACGCATGTCTCCATACAGAAGACGCTCTAGCTGAGAATCGAACAGGAAACATCTTACTGTGAGGTGACAATGCTACTGCAGCACCGCCACCGCAGTCATATGAGGCATAAATCAGGGACATTTGAGAAAATCATACATTTGAGAGGCATATTTTTTTCACAGAAGGAAGGACAAAATTTAGAATCAATTTTGACAATCTTTTTGTGAACATCTGTATTTTTCTGAAAGTTTTGAATGTGGGTTTTATGTTTTTTTAGGAAACCTGGTAGTTATTGTAGATTATGATGTGCTATATGTCATATACCTGTAGGAATAGGTACTATAGCATAGAGACTGCTGGATATTATCAAATGGTAGCACTGCCTTTAATTGGGAGGAGCATATGGGCTGAGTAGCTTCAATTTATTTTAAGTGCTAAGTATGGCAAGGGTGTTGCCAAAGTTGACAGATATGTATCAATGTAATTTTGTGGAGGCTGGCAATACAGTGTGGAACAGGAACTACTTCTATTCCCTGCTGTAGCGTGATCTTGGAGTTGGTATATTTAAGTAGGAGGGGTGTGCAGGGGAGCTTGCCCTCCTGCAATAAAGTCTTCGTGTTTGTTGTTTTTTAGTTTTTTTAATACTTTGCAATGATCGATCATCTGAAATATCGACCATATGGTACCAGCCATATGGTGTTTATATATATATATATATATATATATATATATATATATATATATATATATATCATCATCATCTTCTTTCGGCTATTCCCATTAGGGGTTGCCACAGCGGATCATCTGTTTCCATTTCTTCCTGTCCTCTGCATCATGCTCTTTCACACCAACCGCCTGCATGTCCTCTCTCACCACATCCATAAACCTTATCTTAGGCCTTCCTCTTTTCCTCTTACCTGGCAGCTCCATCCTTAGCATCCTTTTCCCAATATACCCAGCATCCCTCCTCAGCACATGTCCAAACCAACGCAATCTCACCTCCCTTGCTTTGTCTCCAAACTGTCCAACCTGAGCTGACCCTCTAATATACTGATTCCTAATCCTGTCCATCCTAGTCACACCCAGTGCAAATCTTAACATCTTTAACTCTGCCACATCCAGCTCTGACTCCTGCCTTTTCATCAATGCTACTGTCTCCAACCCATATAACATAGCTGGTCTCACTACCCTCTTGTAGACCTTCCCTTTCACTCTTATTGGTACCTGTCTGTCACAAATCACTCCTGACACTCTTCTCCACCCATTTCTCCCTGCCTGTACTGTCTTCTTCACCTCTCTTCCACACTCACCATTACTCTGAATTGTTGATCCCAAATACTTAAACTCATCCACCCTTACCAACTCTACCCCCTGCATCCTCACCATTCCTCTACCCCCCCTCTCATTTACACACATATATTCTGTTTTAGCACTGCTGACCTTCATTCCTCTCCTCTCTAAAGCATATCTCCACCTCTCCAGGGTCTCCTCAACCTGGTCCCTACTCTCACTACATATCACAATGTCGTCTGCAAACATCATAGTCCATGGGGCCTCCTGTCTAATCTCATCTGTTAACCTGTCCATCACCACTGCAAATAAGAAATGGCCCAGAGCTGATCCTTGATGTAATCCCACCTCTACCTTAAACATATCTGTCACAACCACCACAGTCCTCACCAATGTCACACTACCCTTGTACATATCCTGTACCACTCTTACATATATGCACACACAAACACAGATATATATATATATATATATATATATATATATATATATATATATATATATATATATATATATATATATATCTATGGGTCTACTGTATAAGTTTGAAAATACACTTCAACTCACACAGACCCTGGGTTACGAAAGTGCACTTAATCAAAGTGCACTTTCAATGAAACCCTTCAGCGAACAGGCTACTACTGACTTTAGTGCAGTAGTTATGGGATCTTAGGGGCGCGGGTCATGGTAGGGCTAGTAGGGCTATCCCCTTACCATGACCTGCACCCTAACCCTAAGGTCCATGACTGCAACACCACAGTGGAGGACAGGCTATCCTCCACTGTGGTGCGGTAGTCACGGACCTTAGGGTTAGGCCGCAGGTCATGGTAAAGGGATAGCCCTACTAGCTATACCCTTACCATAACCCGCACCCTAACCCTAAGGTCTGTAAGTACCACACCACAGCTGAGGACATAGCATGTTTTCCTGCTGTCCTCCACTGTGGTGTGATCCGTTCGTAGAAGCTGAGTTTGCAAAAGTGCACTTTCGAATAAGTACACTTTCACGCAACTGAGCAGTCTACTGCTCTTTTTTGAATACGTGGTATTCGATGAAAAGCAGTAGACCCATATATATATATATATATATATATATATATATATATATATATATATATATGTATGTATATATAGATAGATATAGAAGATATAGAAGTATATAATGATTTATTATTGTTGAGCTCCATCAAAACATAAAACATTAAATAAATCTCATCACAATAAAGACAATTGCAAAAACAAATCATCTAAAAATGATTACAAATATAAATGATAGTGTTATATTTGCAGAACAATTACTTTTACATGGAAGGGGTTTGCTACAACCCCCAATTTTGGGAATCTACCACCACACCCCTAGAAATTATATAAATTAACTTTGGGTTGAACAACCATGAAAAACTGCACCATAATCCCACCAACTTCACCAATGAAAAAAATCCTCTCCAAAGCTGGCAAATGTTGAAAGTTTTCACTGATAAAACACATTTTATATATATATATATATATATATATATATATATATATATATATATATAGGTATACATGCATGTATATGGTGCGTTTTATCATGTGAATAAATGAATAAATAAGATACAATGGGTATCCTTTTGGGGTGACTTACACAGGTTAGAGTAGTACAGTTCTTACCTGTGATATTTATGTTTTGGCTACCACTGCATGCTACAATTAGCCTTTACCTCGGAGAGCTGCAGCAAGTCAGCTGATCTTAGGTACACAAAAAGAATTCAAAATCTACTTGTGCCCCAGGAACCACATATAGGGTGTGAAAACAGTGAGTAAAAGAATCAGCAATTTCATAAGAGTGACTCAGCATTTTTGGAGAGCATGAATCTCTGGTGACTGGGATGTCCTTGCAGGACGAAATGGGGGTCGATCTGACTAAAGCTCTTTGTTAAAATCTTTTTCACTCCAGCTAAATTAGATATTGCAAATAGAAGACATGTATATCTGACTTGTACAGCAAGAAATCTAATTTCACCTGTAAGAATGTCAGCTTCTCCTGAACTTCTTGGAAGTCTAATTTGTAAGCCTGACATAGAAACTGATAAAGTCCTTACCCTATCCTTTTTGATATAGTGCTATGATTATTAGAACTCTTTTCATTTGTTTCTGGCCTCCCTCTATGTGTTCCATAACTGAGTGTTATTTCAGGTGTACTCTGTAAAAATTACTCTCTTTTACTTCCACATGAACTGCACGTACCTCTTTGGTGAAATGGACATTACCTTATCAACAGAGATTGCCTGTCAACCATGAACAATTAATGCATTGAAAGTGCATACTCATGACCCTAAGAAACAAATAGAACAATTAGAAATATACTGGTAACAGTGGAAATGATATTACTTTATACAAAGTGTGAAAAAGGATAAAAAAAGACTGGGATGTTAAGTTTTAAACTAATTTTTGAAACCAAGCTGTGGGTTATTGCCTCCTCCTGCACAAGCTGTAATAAAAAATAAAGCAAATTCTGTGTTACTTTGGTGACTGCCTTACAAAAAAAGTTTCAGTAAAATGACAAACGTTATAAATATAGAGAAAAAGAGTATGTTTTGTAGAGGGTTATGAAATGAAATAATTCTGAGAATATAAATTTGCTTTTAGTCCTTAAATGAAATGTTCTTATAATTTAGTTGATGAAATACTGGGAATTAGAATGTAGTATAAAATAAATAAATACATAAAAGTACTATGGCTTGTAGAGTATATGATGGTATGAACTAGAACCTGAAGTGGGATAAACAAATATTATGCATGGAGGATATGGGGGGTGCCTTACAGACATGTATTATATAACAAAAGGTGCCATAATGAAGATATATAAAGAACCATTTGTTAAGCGTGAAATATATGAATTCATGAATGCTCAATATCTGTTTTATTTGATAACCATTTGAAAAATGACCAAAACTGA
>NC_056725.1:1122052551-1122062551 GCF_019279795.1 Protopterus annectens
GTAGTAGCCATACATTGTCCTATGTGCTATGAGCATAGCTATCTGGCACATGCACTACTGCAGATCCTCACACAGACCACATACTACTTGATCAGCTCAGCTATGGCTGTATTGCTCTCTGCATGCTCCTGTACTATGGCCAAATAAAAACAACGAGTAGCAGCCATGGAGATACTCAGACCAGGAGGGGTTGGTACCCATGACATGTTTGGCCACTAGCATCATGTCCTGTAATGTCATCTTTTCACTCAGTGGAGATAGTGTCAGGCAAGGGTACAGTGCTATTGGAGTGTTATCCTCTTAATTTCTCTGGGTAGTATCCTGCATCTGGGGGTTGCATTATACAGGCATTGGAGCTGTGTCTGCAGAAGAGAAGATGGAGCTACCTCATAGTCTGCATCTACCACTGATACCATGAACCTTTCTGTGGTAGAATTTGGCTTCAATAATCATCAGAGCTAGACAGTTCTCCAATATCAGGTAGTCCTATACTCACAGTGGAAGATTCTGATAATAAAGCACCTGAGAAATCAAAAAGAAATCTAAGGATGTACCCTTCATGAAGACATGCAGCCTTATAAAATTACTGTTGTATATCAGAGCAGTACAAAAAGATAACATTTAACATACTTTGGGACCTGTAGTCCTAATGTCCCTGTAAAACAAAGAAGCCATGCTTGTAAGTTATATGACCGTGAAGTGGACATGTACTGCAGGTAATACCACATGTTCAGACACATCCACCTGAGGCATCATTGATAGATAGACATTATGCCATATGTAGCTTAGCACTGACATCTGGCACTGTCTGGATACCAAGACAGAGATGGCAGGAACTCCACCAGGTATGTCATTGGTGATATTTCTGGAGAATCCCCACCAGTAGCTCTCCATTGCTGTTCCAGGTGGGCTGCCTTACTGAGTGCTGCTGTGACCATGCTGGTGACTCTCCTTCAGACTAGACTGCACAGTGCTGATTTTGACCACTGACAGCATTGATGTCCTCTATAACATCCTACTAGACATGCAAGTAGAAGGCCCTGTTAGATCTCTCATGACAGAGCATCTACCAACCATGTTCATAGAGAGCCTGCAGCAGAATGTCATCATTTACCTGGGAGAATTTACTTTTATGATGCTTCTTACCTTCAGGAATGACAACTAGGAATTGTAAAGGCATGTGCATCAGCTGTTGGAATGCCACACTCAGTATATCCCTGCATAACTACACCTGGAACTAGCTGGTGTTGGTAATATCCCTATTCTGTAGTAACAATGCTGTGGGACTAGCCCACTTGTATGTCTGACATCTGTGTGATGTTATGTATGATGTTTTTCTTAGTGCTGAATTAACACATGGCAAGGATGTCAGATTACTCTGAGTGGGAAACCTTGCACACACATGGCTGTTTGTGGGGCAACACATGTAATCTGCATATGCATAGGCTACACAGGCAAGAACATACTTCTTCCATGTAGACTTTGGAAGATCACAGCTGTTCTGATGTGATTCTTGTTACTCCACTTAACTGTGGAAGTGCCAGATGCCCAACACAAGATGTGATTGCCAGTGTTAATCTACCTGTCTGCTTGTGACATGCCCCATGCCTGTGAAGCACAGTGCATTCAGACTCACAGTATAACTGCCAGTATAAGAAACAGGACAGTGTGTGTGTGTGTGTGTGTGTGTGTGTGTGTGTGTGTGTGTGTGTGTGTGTGTGTGTGTGTGTGTGTGTGTGTGTGTGTGTGGACATCTCGTAAGACTTGAATGCAGTCACCTACTGCTGTTCAGAGACATCTGTTGTATGTTGATAAGAGTAGGCCATACTCCACACCAAAAAAGTAGGACAGGACAGACATACAGTGCCCTGTTACAGACACAGGACAGACATACAGTGCCCTGTTACAGATGCTTGAAGGGGATGTCTAGAAAGGCCATAGATTAATAATCCCCTGCATTGATTCCAGATGCAGACAAGACAAATGTTTTTGTGGCAGACCACATTGGATTCTTATCGTATAAGTGAAATGAGTGACCAGTATGATATACTGTCTGCCCCAAGCCTTATACTACTGCAGCAGACACATACCTTACATCTGTGGTCCAAAGGAGGGGTCGATTACAAAAGGTATATGGACATACCAATTAAAGAATAATGCCATGGAGGAATGTTGACAATGAAAGTACTCTATGCATTCCTCTTGACTGTGTTGGCTGCCCCCAGCAAACACAACCCACAGTACAGCATGCACACAGCTACTGCATTAGTAATCTCAGCATCCAGACTTGCTGTACTTCTATGTCTCACACAACCACACACCTGACAGATTTTACCCTCCCATACAGAACACGACAGCATTAGTGCAATAGCTGTGTTTACTTATCAACAAACAGGATATGTATGCACACACACACACACACACACACACACACACACACACACACACACACACACACACACACACACGCACACACACAATCCTCAGTCTAAATCTTTGACATTTTTGCCTCCATAGTACACAACAAAACAAACTTCAGAACTTTGTTTTATTGGACCTGTCAAATCACATTCCTTCTACTTTATCTGCCATGGCAGTTCACCAGTACCCTGTACAAAGTGTCCACAGAGGTGCAGCTTTGCTGACATTTACACCCACTACTCTACCTCCTAAAGTTTTAAACTGTCATAATATATCAAACAACATACAAGTGAAGCAGTAATAGTACATTAGAAATAACCCAGATACCATTATTCATTCATTTACCTCAACTTCAGCATGTCTTCCATAGTGTGATGAGACCAGCAGGAGCTGCAGCTGCTTTTATCACATAGTTTTAAGGCTGTTAGAATCGCCATTATGATAATGAAGCTCATTTGAATAAATGTTCCCGAATGTCACATTTTCCTAATCATGCACTTCACCTGTGTCATACAATGAGGCTTGGTTAGTTTCATGAACACACATGAGCACCTATGAAGCTTAGTGAGCATGTGCTGGTGGGTTAATGACTCCAGCGGGGAAGTGGGGAGACATAATTATAATAATGTGGCCTGGAGAGCCACCAAAGAGCAAAATTATTCACAAATGAAAGCACTATTATGCCTTGCACACTCTTTCCATGCCATTGTTTACACCCTAACACCATCATGGCATTCCAGGTATTTTCACACTGTGCGGTGGTATGAACATGACTGGTCTTGCTGCATGTTCACCAGAAGATGTACAACATGTGATGACTGTAGCAACAATCACAACTTCAAAAGGGCTGTCATATTTCTATAGATGGTGACCTGCTGAATGACCATACCTTCCAAGAGCAGGGATCCTAGGTGGTATCCTAAAAATGTAAAATCTTTCTGCACTTGCTGTACAGGGACCATCAGAAGCACCTGATTAGGGACTGTTATGAGGTTTTCCAGTATAAGGTGGAGGTCAAGAACATGTTTGCTGGGACAGAGACTGCTGCAGCAGGCATAAGCCATTCTGGTGACCAGTGCTGGCACCACTTTAGTGAACTTTGGAGGTGCCACCCTGATCTTCTGAGTCAGTAGGAAAAAGAGGTCAAAGAGGGGGCTGCCGAGAAGTATTGTAAGTATGCAAGGCTGACCACTGCTTTGTTATATTTCCTGCAGATAAATGTGAGAGTTACTCTATCGTCAGGCACACTGACGTCCCGCTCACCAGGCTAAACAAGGAGAATGTCACGGTGAGCTGCCTGTCGGGCGCTAGGATCCGCCACATAACACAAGCACTCAGGTCATTCCAAGGCAAGTACAAATATGACTCAGTCATTGTCCATGCTGGTGTGAATGACCTGAGACGTACCTCCCTGGACTACATGAAAAGAGACATAGAGGAGCTCTATGAGCATGTAGCCCCGACCGGTATGACCCTGACCTTGAGTAGCATCTTACCCTCATCAAGAATGATGCCACAATATGAAGACAAGATGATCAATTTCAACAATTGACTTAAGTATTGGTGTTATTCAAAGGTGATCCGATGCCTGTCTGCCTGGGATGACATGCTCGACAAGCCACGATGCTTCACTAGGGACGGCTTGCACCTGTCACCCCTGGGCTTTTGGATATTGGCAAACGCTCTTGCCACCCCCATAGTGCCGTTTTTAGGCAAGGCTCAAAAGACAAACCCACCTCCATAGGTATCACAAGGGATAAGAAACTAAGAGTAATACTACTCAACGCCAGAAGTCTAAACCTCAAGATGCACGCACTCGAAACTCTCCTTAGCATGGAGAACATCGATATCTGTGCAGTAACAGAAACCTGGTTCAAGGCTCCCGAGAGCACCCCAGCACTACCAGATTATACCTCATACCATGTTTTTCGGCCCCAAAACTTGGACCGAACCACAAAAGGAGGGGGAGTATCAATATTCGTCAAAGATACTCACACCTCCAGGTTGGTGGCACAGCACGAAGCATCAGAGACTATCCATGTGCAACTAACAGTGGGTAAAACTGCCTTCCAGTTTATAGCCTGCTACAGACCACCCTCCCAAACCCAGGAACCCCACTCGGCCTTCCTGAGAACACTGGAAAATATGAAGGTCTCTCCAAACACTATTATATTGGGAGACTTCAACTACCCTAACAGACTGGGAGCATTACTCTAGCTCCAACACCTTATCCCAAAGGTTCTTAGAATTTATAAACTCAAATGCTATGGAACAACTTGTTGCCACTCCCACAAGAGGGGAAGACATACTGGACCTGATCATCACCAACATGGGGACTCTATGCTCCAGACCAGAAGTGTATCCCTCACTGGTAAGATCAGACCATAAACTAATCTCACTAGATATTCACATCTCGACCCCAGCCCCTGCCCAGAAAACCCCAGTTAAAAACTTCTCTAAAGCAAATTTCACACTCTTCAAAACCGAGGTGGAATCCTTCAAAGTCCCTGGGCCTGTGGAAAATACGGCCCAGACCACAGAATCCTTTATAAACGCATTCTATGAACATCTTCAGGAATGCATGGATCATGCAATCCCAAATAAAACCAAGACCCAATCCTCCAAAGTTAAGCGTCCTGTCTGGTGGACCCCAGCCATAAACAAACTATACAATAGAAGGAGGAAGCTACTACATGATGGAGCAAAATCCCAAAAAGGGAAGGCATCTCTAATCAGTATTAGCAAAAAACTACGGGCACTCATAAAATCGTCTAAGGCCAGCTTCGAGAGAAAAATTGCACAGGACACTAAGGATAATCACAAGGCTTTCTTTAGTTATGTTAGGAACCTGGGTGGGAATTCCCAGATCTGCTCAGAATTAGTCCAAAATGACAAAAAATACACCAAACCCACAGACATTGCCAACATCCTAGCTGACAGGTTCAGCGCAAACTTTCCCCCCCCTTCCCCACCAAAAGGGCAAATATCTATCCCAGCAGAGTGCTGCCCCCCTGACATCTCAGATGCTCAGGTAAGAGCCGCCTTCTCCAAAGCAAAAAACACAGCATCAATGGGACCAGACGGGCTGCATCCTACATGAACTCCAAGAAGAACTAAACCCAAACATAAAACTACTGTTCAATCTCAGCCTTACTACATGATATGTACCCAAAGAGTGGCGTACAGCAACAGTGGCCCCTCTCCACAAAGGTGGTGCCTCAATGGATCCTGGAAACTATCGCCCCATAAGCTTGACTAGCTTGGTCTGCAAAGCTATGGAAAGGATCATCATGGACCTCATAAATAAAGATATTGGGGACCTACAGACACTGGATCCTACCCAGTTCGGCTTTGTTAAGGGCAGATCCTGCCTCCTAAACCTGGTCGATTTCTTTGAAACAGTCACCAAGGCCATTGACGAGGGGAAGGTGGTCCACATAGCCTATCTGGACCTTGCAAAAGCCTTCAATGCAATACCCCACTCATGCATTATAGATAAGCTCACCAGCTTAAATATAAACCCCTATGTCACTAGATGGGTTGCAAGCTGGCTCAAGGACAGAAACCACATGGTTAGAATTGCTGGAGCCATGTCAGATTCCAAGTCAGTTACAAGTGGCATCCCACAAGGCTCAGTCCTGGGACCTCTCTTGTTCGGTATATATTTCTCGGAGGTACAGGCTAACACGGAAGGACTGTGGCTGACCAAGTTCTCAGATGACTGCAAACTGGGCGCCATAATAGACTCTCCAGCCGACACAAGCATCCTACAAAAGGGCCTCATAGAAACAGACAACTGGTGCCAGAGCCATGGCCTCAAGCTAAATGCCAAAAAGTGTATAGTCATCCCCTTTGGCAAAAACAAAGTGCCCACAAATTACCACATAGGTGGTAATCCATTAAGTACGGAAGAAGTAATTAGAGACCTGGGGACCCAAGTTGATAGCAATCTCTCATTTGACAACCACGTGGCCAAAGTGGTTAGAAAAACATTTTATACAGCCCACCTAATCATGAAGGGATTCACATCTAGATCAGGGGAGGCCATCGTGCCTCTTTACTCATCCTTCATCAGGCCCATAATTGAGTACAATGCCTCTTTTTGGAAGTACCTTACCAGACACCTGCAGCAACTGGAAAGACCCCAAATGTACCTTACCAAGAGGATCAAAGGGCTCAAACAGATGCCATTGCCGCCCAGTTAAAGAAACTCCAGCTCTACTCAGTGGCATACCGCCTGCTCAGAGGCGATCTGTGCCTGACGTATAAAGCCATGTCCAACCTGGAATTAATGGACATGCTGCACCTCAGAAAATCCAAATCCCATCGAGCTACACGCTTGAGAGACTTGAACCTCAGCACTGAAATAAATAGGACATGCTGGAGGGACAGATTCATAACCCAGAGGCTCCCTTCACTGTGGAATAAAATCCCAGTCCAGGTTAGGCAGAGTCCCTCATTGACTCTCTTCAAGAGGAATCTTGATGAGTGGATGGGAGATAGTAGGTTTACCCCAGGTATCACTTTTGTGTCACTGTTAGACAGAGGCACAGTATACTAACCTCGAAAAAGGGCATAGCAAAATTCATTTAAAATGGGCGGCAAAAGCCAAACACACTCTGGCTAGGCTTATAAATGCCCTAGGGCAGATAGCCTAGTATGAACCTATGAACCTATGAACCTATGAACCTATGAACTTGATGTGTGGTGTATGTGCTGTTTTTGTTTTTATCTTCAGAGAAGTATTAGAGAATTCCTGCTTATATCAGGGCAGAATGGACCACCTCTCAAGGTACAGAGGTGAGTATGATTTACTATATTGTTATTGATTATTCAGCTATATCTTTGCAGCATAGCAGTACCCAGTGTCTGTATCCTTACCAGTGGTACAGCTCTGCTGCAGTCTTTTGTACAGCAGGATGAACACTGTAGATATATCACACTTTGCACACTCACATCCAAAATCTACATGTTCATGGTATACACACAGTGCTTGAAATGCAGGGTGGTTGCCACATCACTGAACTGGACATTGGCTCAGGCTGGATAGATGTGGGCTGGGGGGGATTGTTGGGGCTCTTTGGGGGTGTGAACTTTGGTGGAGATGCATGTCTGCATATTACGCATACATTACTCCAACATATGCCCTTGTTGGTGAGACCTTTGCCTGGTATACTGTTGGTATTTTTGCTATACCTATGTTTTGTGCATTAGTCCATAGCCATGTATGTTATGGTGTTTGCAAAGCACCTCCTGGTAGATTTCTGTATGAACAATGATTGATTTTCTGACAATAGTACAGCATAGTGGCATCTTGGGTATGTTGGGATGTGTAAGTGGAACTTCAGTCCAAGTCCACATGGCATGTCTTTGATCATGGCTCTTACATCATGTCCACAAAGCCACAATCCCGCCCTCAATAGTATTATGTCCAATATTATCATCCTTCTGCTGTAGCCTCAGCCCCACCCCACCCAAATCTGTCTTCTTCTTAAACTTTTCTTCCTTGACCTGTTAAAATGGTTTCTGTCTGATGCCTGGATAACAGCCTCCATGACTCCCCTACAGAAGGATGACCCCTTTACCGATCCAAGCAATTATACGCCCAACAGGCTTATAAGCATAGCTATGGAATATATCATAGCAGAACTCATTTCTGCAGATGATCTACAGACCACTCAGTTTTTTTTTTGTGAAGGGCAGGTATTGTCACCTGAACCTATTATGCTTGTTGGAAAAGGTTACAGAGACTGTGGACAGTGGTCATTCAATGCATACTTATCTTGCTCTGTCTGAGGGTTTTGACACTAGCCCTCATGCTAGCATTTCTTTTTTAAAAATTAGACAAACTTAATTTAAACCCTTGTGTTACCCACTGCATTGCAAAGTGGCTGTCCAACATATCACGAGTTGTAATGTTGCTGGTACCCTCAATAAAACATAGAATTGTAACTTGTGGGGTCCCACCTTCATTAGTGCTGGGCCCTCTCCTGTTTTGTATTTACTTGCATGCTTTCAGTCCAATATCCCAGAAATGTGGTTGAGACAGATGGCTGATGACTGCAAGCTGGGCAATTATCAGCTGATCCAGTAATACCGAACATCTCCAGCGAGGGATGGAATATGCACATACCTCGCATACTGAAAATGGTTTCAGGTTAAATGCAAAAAAGTGGTCTAGTAGCTTTCAGAATAAAAAAGATACAGTTGTAAGAGACCTGGGTAGAACAGTTCTCTCTCATTCCATCATCTTGGTTCCATCACAGTCTGGAAGTCTTACTGTCTAACCAGTTAATTTGCAAATGAATATTTTTAAGATCCAGATATGTCATCCTGCCAGTGTACTCTTCCCTTATCTGTTCCTTGAATGAATACAGTGCCCCCTTTGGTAAGTATAAATCAAAGCATGTTGCTCAACACAAAAGACCGTGGAGATACTGTATCAAAAATTTAATAGCCTTAAGCCCTTCAACCACCCTAACAGGTTAGTACAGCTCTCGCTATACTCAGTAGCCTACAGGCTTTTCCAAGGTGACTTGTATGTCACTTTTTGCTTCATGGAAGACTTAGTCCTATATAATCTCATTTTTTCTGCAAAACTAATATCTCTGCAAATACCTACACTGGGACCTAATCTATATGAAGAAATCAACAAGACTTGCTGCGCTAGTTGTGATTTGATGGGTCTGAATGCATTTAGACCAATATAGTGACATACAGCCCTGCTTGATTTGAGAGATTAAACTCTATTAAGTACTTGAAAAGGGAGGTACAAACTTTTAAGTGTGTCTACTTAAAGGTGTATGTGGCTAGGCATGTTATGGTCCTCCTGACTGCTTGCCTGGCTTTGTTCCCATGCTCCTATGCACCTATCCGCAGATGCAGTTGTGGAACACTCTCTCACCATTGACCCTGTCATTTCTGTGAGCAGGTTTTTTTGTCTAATTACCACTTGGACTGTGAGATTTCTGATAATAAATAGACATCTATATATGTATGGTTCCAATATATAACCCATTTGTTTGAGTCTTTAGACCTAAGAGTATTTCTGGCATATAGGAATGAGGTTAAACTTTGTGAGGAGTATGAGATGTGGCTTTGAACAGTAAGTTTCTATTATACATCATACGCCTTCTATATTACAGAGTTTTTTGAAGGCAAAGATGTAGATGTTGTTTGACATGTTGGGTATGGCTCATACTTGTAAGTATGTCTACCAGACTGTTGTTGTATGGAATTATGTTCAGGGGGCAGACATGTCTTAAAGGACGGTCTTATTACAAATTTATTCTGAGAAGATATACACACACACACACACACACACACACACACACATATGTGTATGTATGTATATATGTATATATATATATATATATATATATATATATATATATATATATATATTAATGGGTCCCATTCTAAAGACCGAAACGCCGATTCCCCGACGCGGAAATCACCGACGCCAGATGACCGACAGGTACGTATACCGACAGGGTGATTCACTGACAGTGGAAAGACCGACAAGGGTAATGTGCGATCGCGACCCGGTAAGTGTCGACAGTGAGGTAGGAGTGGTCAG
>NC_056725.1:1122067551-1122082537 GCF_019279795.1 Protopterus annectens
CCCCCTCCTATTCTCTTCCCACTTCTACCCTATCTCTTTACACACCTCTTATATTGCTATACCTTACATCATATGCTTTTTCACTGATTGTTCTTTTCAACATTCCTCCATCTCTTGTCTCTACTCGCTCCATTCACCCTGCGGGCTCACTCCGTTCCCCTACCCTACCCCTAAATTCCACCCACCCCAGAGGCCCTGGACTTATACTTCCTTACCACACCCTCTTCCCCATCCCACCAATTAGACATCCCCACTACTCTAATTGTTTAGAACCACACACCACCTGACATCTAACCACTAACAATTTCCCTCCACTTAAACTAAGGTTCCTACCTCTCTAATTGTCTTACTTTAATCCTAACACCTACAAATCACTCTTATCCAAACATAGTAACATGCCTACAACAAACATGGTAACTCACTCTACCCTTACCAAGCTACTACTCATTACCACACTCATACCTATTCAACCTCAGCCTTTCTCCTTACCTCCTATGAAAACCTGATACATCTTCAGTTTTACTACCCCTCCAAACAAACAGCTACACAGACTCTTACTCTCTCCCATAGTCATATAAACATTACAGCCATACCTAACTACCTGCTAGCCAAATAACACAGATTTACACACATTAAATAGAATAGTCTTATAGTAAAGAAAGATAAATATCCAAATATTAATTTACATAATCCCAGACTAAGACTAAAAAACCTCTACTTAAAAGATGGTGACATTCATCCTAACCCTGGCCCAACAAATATCTCAACAATTGAAACTCATAACCACAATCCTTCTATCTCACTAATTCCCTCTCGACCTCCCAACTCACTCCTACTAGCACAACTCAATATTCAGAGTTTAAACAATAAAGTAGCCCATCTCCATGCACCCCTAGAAGTTCACTCCTTTGATATCCTATGTCTGACTGAGACATAGTTAAAGCCTGAAACTAAAGATATTGAAATTATCCCTCCAGGATATAATATATTGAGACAAGACCCCATAAAGCATAAGGGAGGGGGGAGTAGCAATTCTATTTAAAGATGGCCTGCAAATCACCTTTTCACCATATAACCCACCCTTGGACAATAATGCAGATTCCGGACTACAACTCAACCCAAGTAAGTCCTTATACATTATCTGTATCTACCTACCACCTGGTAATAACACCAATACAATAGAGGTTATCCTAGACTGGGTGTCAACAACTTACCCACAAGAAACAATAATACTAGGGGACTTTAATATGGATTGGAAATGTGTTAACACTGATAATCCTACCTCCCATATCAGCCTTCATGCTTTCTCTCAAACCATCAACTCCACAACCAGAATAAACAAACCAAGCAAAAAAAAGAGAGCACCTTAGACTGGATTCTTATCAATAAACTTCACCAAACCTATAAGGTAGGAACCTTACCTGATGATATAAGTGATCACTCATTGACCTATATTATCAGGCAAAAGAATGACATTTAACCCCCCCCCCCCACATATAAAAACTCACGGAATACCAAACACTTTAACCTTACGCAATTCCAAAGTGAGTTGAGTGCATGTGACTGGAACCCTCTAAAAAGACTTCCACTTGAAAAGGCTGTTAAATACTTTAACTCTAAATTCTTAACTATCCTAGCCCAACATGCACCTAAGTGTCCCATTAGAATCAAATCAAAACCAGCCCCCTGGCTCTCAAAAGAAACCAGACAAAACATCCTAATCAGGAACAAATCTTGGGCTAAGTGGCATGCCACCAAATATATCTCAGACCAGCAAACCTTTAGGCAACTGAGAAATATAACAAAAAAGCTGTACTCACAGACAAAAATAACTTTTATTGCAAACTGCAACAAACCCACCAAAATACTTCACAAAATTTCTGGACAAGTATCGATAGACTTCTTCACCCAGGGCACTCCAGTACTCCAGCACCACTAGGGTCTAGTCTTAACAGTCCCCAGCAAACTGCCAATGCCTTCAATGCCTTCTTCACAGAAGCAATACAATCTCTATCCAGTCAGCTATCCCCAGATAGCTCAAGACTCTCTACCCCCAATTCTAGCGCTCTTCCTTCTTTCCGACTACAAACCATCTCTACTACCTGCATCTTTAAACTTCTCCTAAAACTTAAGCCATGTACTCCTTCTGCTGACCAGTTACCATCTGAATATCTACAAAAAGCTGCAAAAGCCATAGCCTATCCTATATCTATCCTTATTAACAGAACCATTAATGAGGGAACTATCCCAGCCATCTGGAAAATCTCTCACATTATACCCCTACACAAAGGTGGTAACTCATATGAAAATTCTAACTATAGACCTATAGCCCTTCTATCACCCTTAGCTAAAATCATGGAAAAATACATTCATCGTCAGCTACTAGAACATTTAATTCAATACAATATACTAGCTAATAGCCAGCATGGTTTTAGACCATTTTACAGTACCACCACTGCCCTCATCCTTCACTGATTCCATTAACAGAAACCGTAATAATAAAATCCTCTCTTCAGCACTCTTTATTGATCTTTCTAAAGCCTTTGGATATGTTAAACCACCCTCTGCTTATAAATATTCTCAAATCCCTTTCTCTTGACACTCAGGCTGTACAATGGTTAAATTCCTACGTAAGTAATAGGCCGCAGGCAGTGCTTTGGGAGAACAACGTATCATCACACCTTCCAGTCACCCTTGGAGTCCCTCAGGGCTCCATTCTAGGTCCTCTCTTGTTCTCAATATTTATCAATGATCTATACTTAGCAATTCCCCAAGCTACCTGTATTCAGTATGCTGATGATTCAACAATCACATGCTCACCCAATTCCTCTTCTGAACTGCAATCCCTGACTCAGATGGTATTCAATACTGTGGAGACATGGTTCTTAAAACATTGTCTCCTCTTGAATCCCAAAAAAAACAAGCTCCTACTCTTTACTTCTTCTAGCAAGTCCTCCCCTGTAGATTTCTGAGTAGTATCTAACACTGGTACCCTCATATCCCCAGACTCCACCACCAAACTCTTAGGAATTATAATAGATAATAACCTTACCTTTGATAGCCATATTAACAACACTATAAAAACAGTAAGTAGAAAAATGGGCTCCCTATACAGGATTAAATACTTCCTGACTCCTATCGCCAGAACCACAATTGCCCATTCCCATCTAATCTCAGCTCTTCTTTACACCTCACCCATATACAGTAATCTGAAAAAAAAGAGTCTTCTCAAGTTAGCTAACTCCTACAATAACATTGCCAGGTTTGCCTCTGGGAATCCCTTTAGAACTCACCATTGTCAGAATCTAAAACAGCTCTGTTGGCTAGAACTACAAAACGAATTCTATCTTACCCAGCTTACCATTGCCCATAAAATCCTAAATCAACCTGATAACACTCCTATCCTCTCTAACCTCATCATCCCCTACAAAAATCTTAATACATTACACTCTTCAAGCAAACTCCTAGTTAGTATAATCAAGGCCAACAACTTGGCAGGGGATTCCCTGTTCTCAAACACTGCTGGAAAAGTTTGGAACCTACTACCTAATGAACTCACTTCACTCACCTCTGTACCCCTCTTTAAACAGAATCTCAAAAGACACCTCAAATCTCATTAGCTATGCCCTTGCAGTAACCCTGACTAATTCTGTGCCCTCTCCACTAATATTTTACAAGATCATACTTTGTTTAATTAAGTTATCTCTTCTCACTACCTCTGACTGTAGAAATCTTAATCATAGAAACCTATAGGAACTACCTATGAACATTAAGTATTATCTACTGCAAATTATTTCTTGTATCATACTGTTAAAACAGTTGTTTTACTCTGTATGCTGTTTCTTGTAATATTTTTTTTCATTTTTCTATGTTACTACTACATTTAGTGTTGTTTATAATCCTTATTATCTTGTTTAGGTTTAGAACTGCTTTCTTATTTTTAGTGTTTCTAGTGGAGCTTTTCTCTCTGGGCCTCTACTGTAAATAGACATATATCCAGCTAGGCTAGCCCAGTTAACAAATGTAAAATAAAATAAAATAACTAAATAATAAAAGTGACACACATATGTATCTATATCTATATCATATATCTATATCTATACCTGTAGCTATAGGTATAGCTATATCTGCCTATCTATCTATCTATCTATCTATCTATCTATCTATCTATCTATCTATCTATCTATCTATAGATATATCTATCTATCTATCTATCTATCTGTCTACATGGGTTTGTCTATTCACTGAAGTCTATTTTGTCCTAAGTCTATTTTATCGAATGTAAACTATTGAAAGATGGACTAAATGAACAGTGTGTAAACATCTAAATACTTGCTTTTGCAGGAATGCAATCCAGTCTGCACCCTCAAACTTAAATTATACCCTAACTAACTTATATATACCAACTTTGAATCTCACAATACTGGGGGAAAAAGAAAAACACCCTTCTCTCCAGTATTCATCAGTGTCAGAGAAATACTGTATTTACACTCACAAAATGTAACATTCATTTTATTCAGTCAATGGTATTTGAATAACGTGCATTCAAACACTGAATACTTCAACCAACTATGCGTGTGTGTGTGTGTGTGTGTGTGTGTGTGTGTGTGTGTGTGTGTGTGTGTGTGTGTGTGCTGTAGACTTTCTAATAGTGCTCTGCACAGTAAACTCTGTTTCCTTTACTTTACTTATTTGCCGCAGTTCAACCTTCTAGCCACACTAACCACAAGGGTGTAGGTTAGCCACTAGGTGGGGGGAGGGAGGTTACAGATTTTTTGGGTTTCATCACTGCTAAACAAAAAGTGTCTTTTATCCTGATAAAGCCTGATTTTATATGCAAATACAGTTGTTTTAGTGAAGTTGATGGGTAATTCTAGTATGCTAGATCGAAACAAAAAGAATAATGTGCTAGCAGCTTACATGTCATTTCTTGTAATTTGTTTTGTTATTGCAGCTAGAAGAAAGCTTGGGAACTCAGTAACAAAAGGTTCTGTTTTTACTAGGCCATTATAAAAGTCTCATTTTCTGTTATTGCAAAGGAATTAGAATATAAAGTATTTTGTTTTCATAAATATTTGGACAGTGAGATCATTGACAGGGGTTCCACCTGTGTCCCTCATTGACAGAGGCAACACGTGCTGACTGAGGTTTCTTTTTTTGGATGGATAAACTGGCTAGGCTTGTAAGGGCCTCAGTAAACGCCTATGATCCTATGAGATCAAAACAGAAAACCAGGTAAAAAAAACTGTATGTCCTTCATATGGTTCAAATGCAGCATCAAACCAACAAAAATAGCCTACAGAGAGCTTTAACGATGTCTGAATTATGCAGATGACTGGAAATTAGGAGCTGTCATTGAATCACCCACCGACACAAAGGTTCTCCAGGAAGGGCTTCTACAGACAAACCACTGGTGCCAGAGCCATGAACTAAAACTAAATGCCAAGAAATGCAATAATGGTATCCTTTGGGAGGTGATCCACCCTTGTTAACTATCATATTGACAACACATCCCTAAGAGCTGACCCAGTAGTCAGGGACTTGGGGACTCACATAAATAGTAATCTAGCCTTTGACCATCATGCATCTAGAGATCTAGAGTAGTGAGGAAATCATTCTATGTTGTGCAACTTATAAATGAAGGTATGGCATCTAAATCCAAGAAAGTCATTGTTTCACTGTATTCAGCATTCATCATACCAGTCATTGACTAGAATGCCCTCTTTGGTATGTACCTAACCAGGCATATCCAACAATTGGAATGTCCACAGAGATTCCTCACTAAAAGAACACAGGGCATAAGTAACATGTCCTATGCAGACCACTTCAAAGCCTTAACCCTGCACTGTGTCTCCTACAGGCTGTTGAGGGGAGATCTATGCCTGGCATACAGGGAATTGCCAGACCCACTCTGATGGAACTACTGCATATCCACAAAAACAAACAGCAGGATAATTACCTATTATAAAGACTTAAACTTTGCCTAATATATAGATAGGACATGCTGGAGAGATAGGTATGTGTCCCAGAGACTACCCTGTCTCTGGGACAGGCTCCCCATCTGTGTGAAGCAGAGTTCCTCCCTCACCTAATTCATGTGCAACTTGGACAACTAGATGGGAAACAGGAAATTCACCTCTGGCTTGGCATCTATGTCTCTAATGGACACAGGCAGCCTGTAAATGGTTCATCTCCCCAGGCCCCTACTTACACTTATCAAGTGTACCAGACCTTGTCAGAGATTTGGGATGCATGGATAAGTTTAAAAAGGCCCTTCTGTTCATTAGCCTAGTAAACAACTATGAACCTATTAAATTGAACTATTATCATAGATGATGTGGTAAGGGGACTAACTGCAGTGATTACTTTGTGAGTATATTTTGGAGATTACTGATGAAAATGTAAATATTTGAATTGTCTGTAAATTTCAGACTAAATGGATGGTTGCTAAGGCTAATGAAATGCTAAGTTGTGTAGGCAGGAGTTTTAGTTCTAAGGTGAAGGAAATCATTTCATTTTTAATCTACTAACTAGACCCCATTTACAATATTTCCTGAGTTTTAAAGGCTGTACTAAGTGAAGAAATGTGTCACGGTTATGAGAGTAAAAAGAATGACTAAGATAATATAACACTTTAGAGGACACAGGTAGGAAGAGAATTAATAGACTTAATTTGTTCCTGCTGGATGAAAGAAGTAACTGGGTGACATGATATTGAATTTAGAGGGGCTACAAGAGAATGGAAGAGACTTAGTCTGCAGTCTGTGGGATGTTTATTTCCATCAAATGCTTTACATTCATTGATAGCGGAAGCTGGGAATGAGGAATATTTAAGTTACTATAGGCAAATGGAATAAGATCTCTTATGGGAATGTTAGAGTAATTCCTGTACTGGTTAGCCGCTAAACTTGAACCATGTGAGGAAGATATAGTGCTTCTTGCACTGCTTTTGTATGAATCTTTTCACATTCTATTTCAGTATTACATTACCATTTCTGCCTTAAATATTGTTCTTCCAGGGCATTTTGTTTAAGTCTGGTGTCACTGAGACAGTGTCACACACAGTCTATAGATCATACCTCATCCATTCACTTGTATGATACAAATGTCAGCACTGTGGCTTTGCAGGTGTTCAGATCTTATGAAGTAAAGCTCCCAGTTTTACTGGATGTATCACTAGTATTTCAGATTTTGATTGGTTGTTCCTGGTTCAAGGTGAAACAGACCAGACAGGCTATTGAAATGGGATATTCACTGTATTCAGTATTTTCCACTATTGAAACTGTTGAACAAATGAAGAGACTGGCGTTATGGAAAGTAAAGACTAATGCAAATAAATATGCAAAAGATTGGGAAGGGAACAGTGAAAGAAAATAAAAAGTAAATTGTGCTTTGTGTTAACTTTTTTTCAGAGATGAACAATCTGCTATAGATCAGTTTTGCAAGTAGAGAAAGTTTAATGTGATTCTTCATTCTTTTTCGCTTACCTTTTGCATGATGGCATGTGATGTTTTTTATACCTTGATGCGATTTCTGTTATTCTTGTAAATATATACTATATACTTTTTCAATAAAATCCTTTATAAAATATGTGTTTCATATGCTGACAGCACCAAACTTTCACTGACCTTTGGTGGACTTTATCCTGTGGGAACATTTAATGAATTTGCTGTGTGGATAATATGAGAATATGACCATAAACTTTAATGGATGCACCACATGTAGGGGTGAGTTGAGGCCTAGAGACACATCCAAGTGCTATTCCTGCAGTGATATCATGGAGTGATAACGTTTATCCTTAATAAAACGATTGCAGAGCTCTTTACTAAAACACAATATATAACACATGAATGATAGAGGGAGAAATACATCATGGCACTTAAGCTACCAAGTACCATGATGCCTATACACACTCTGAAGGAATACATATGATCACAAATTTCACAGGTAGATTTGAAGCATTCTACCTCCTGCTGCTATCAGCATGTCTCTTCTTTAGAAATAAGTTGTTCCACATAGGTAACATGCATAATAAACAAACAAAACAGTTTCATGCAAAATAGAGCATGAAACTGCTTTCTGATTAACAAATAAAAAGCATGTGTAGATATTATAAAGGCAGAATGATGTTAGACTGCATGCATTTGTACTTAATATGTTCTTTTGAATTTTTGAATGGTCAGACAGAAAAGGAGGCAAAGTCAACCAGTTGGGAGAGGAAAATAACTGGTGATATCTGCTTTATATAATTAATTTGGGGCCTGCATCTCATGTACTTACCACTAGCTGCTCCTCCATTTGTTTTTGAGAAAGGTTCTTGTTTTTATTTTACCCAAGGGACTTTAATCTTTTTAGTATATGCTTAATTCTCTACCCATCACACAAACCAAGTCATGCATCTGCATGCAGTATATGTTCCCTGCATACAGTGCATGCGTGTCTCCATGCAGACTGACACTGCCTCGTGCATGCCTCATGTGACCTGGATCTATTAAAAGGGCATTTGTCTCTTGACCCTTGCCAGGGTGCAGAGAGTCCTCCTTATTTCCTGCCTTCTGAAATGAGCAAGCTAGCTTCAACTGCATTTTCCAAAACCCTAACTAGTTCCCTTGATAGCAAGCTTGCTATTCAAACCCAGGTTTACTACAGCTCAGCCAGGGGAAAAGGTCTGCATCATTGAAGCTGATAACATTTAAGGGCAAGATATCAACTTGATAACATTATGTAATCATATAATAAACTGGAAATAATATCTATAGTCCTGAGTTATGACTTGGAAGATAGCAGGTAGTTATGTGTATCTTCTGTGAAACCCTATTTCCACAAAAATGTAAAAATAAATTGCAGATTGTAAAGACCAATATAAAGTTGTGGAAAAAGGTATATCAGCATTCTGCACTTCATTCCTTAATATATATGTGGGAGTTGGAAGTTTAGTTGTAATGGTAGGTGGTCGACATCTATTTAATCAGCCACATTTGGTCGACAAACTGAGCTAGATCAACAGTCACCAGGTAGGAGAACATTCCCTTTCCCAGGGACTGTGCAATCTCAGAGTTAGTATATATAATTAGCAGGGGGTGTGAGGGGGGCACAGGAGGACTTGCCTTCCTGCAAAAATGTTTTTTTTTTTGTTTGAAATTTGCATGTGCCAATGTTATTTCTTGGCGCATGTGTGGTAACGTCAACATTTCCATTATCGACCTTTTGTGGTCATTGTTCTTTCTGTCAATGCTATTGATTTGCCACCCAAACTAAATATACACACTCACATATATTTGTGTGTGTGTGTGTATAGCTCTCTCTCTCTCTCTCTCTTGTTGCAGTGATGCAGCGGTTAATGTTGTCGCTTCACAGCAAGAGGTTCTCTGTTTCGATTCTTGGTTGGGGTGCCTTCTGTGTTGAGTTTGCATGTTCTCCCTGTGTTCGCGTGGGTTTCCTCCGGGTACTCCGGTTTCCTCCCACATTCCAAAGACATGCATGTGGAGCATTTCTCCCCGGGCCTCTGCTGAAAACAGGCTCTGTGGAACCTAGTCGGACATTCCCAGGCAACAAATGTTAAATAAATAAATAAATAAATTATATATATATATATATATATATATATATATATATATATATACATATACATATATAGGCATAGAGAGAGAAATAGATATAGATATAGTTATAGATACACACACACACACACACGCACACACACACACACACACACACACACACACACACACGCCATCTGGTATAATATGAGAGACACACACAAACATGCACATAGAGAAAGCGATGGTTTTCTTCCTATGCAGTCTTACAGTCATGGTAGTGTTGTATGTGAATTGTTTAATTTCAATTTATTATTTTTACTGTTTTTTTTGTTAAAGAACTTGCTTGAAGAATGTGTTTTGGGCCCTGCCTCAGCATGGCCATTATGTAATTACCATTACAGAAGATGTGATGGCCATCACAGTGATGACTGAATTGTTGTTAAAGCTTATTCAATCTACAGCTGCTGATTCAGAGGAAATAAAATAATTTCTTTAAAACACGAGGTACACATGAACAGCAGAAGTATTTTAAAGAACAGAAGTTAGAACTTACAGAGCAGCAAGAATGTACTGCAAATAATATTAAAGACATAGCAGAGTTCCACTCAATAACCCACAGCTTTGCACTCAACATTGATAACCTTAAAAACAGGCCAAGGTACAGCAGCCTGTGAATCAGAAGGCTACCAGAACAGGTGGAGATATGACACTCTTTTGTTTATTAAAGCAGAACTGTACATGGTTTTACCCACTCCTGACCATTCTGTTGTTGGAGTGCCAGGTGATATCTTGACTCCAAAACACGATTGCTCCTAGACATAGTATCTGGATTAAAATGATCATGACTGTATGCTCTTTTGAGCAAGAAAACTTATGAATAACCTTAAGATTGCTGACCACTCTGTAATAACTGCCCAACAATTAAAGTGCTACTTTGTTCTTTAAATAAAAGGCTTTAGCTCCTTACTTATAATGGATCCCAAACCTTAGCTGAATGGTTCAATTGTTCTTTCATGTCAGTTTGCTACTGTCTTAAGGCTCACAATTATTCTCATTTGCCATTCCTTCAAATATTAAAATATTTCTTAAAGACTAGGAAGTCTCCAGCCATCAATTGTACGCTGAAGCAGTCAGGTTCCAAGGGGACACTTTTGACAGACAGCAAGAAGATGGCTTGGCCAATGGCTGCAGCTCTGTCCAGATCATTTGTGCCGAAAGTCAATGTAGCACTAGTTAATAGCAAACCTGAGATAATGCCTGCAAATTATCAAGGAGTGAAACAAGTCTCACTTCTCAGCAGCCATGAAAAACAGACTGGATCCTCTGAACAAGACATCCACAGTGCACAATGTACTTCTCAGCTAGGTCTTGGCTGAGGTATTAATGAATACAAAATTAACATTATTTCAAGGAAAAGAAAAAGTTCAGATCTGGCTGGTGTTTTGTAATATTATGTAGCTACAGTAGGACAGCAATATAAAATAGCCAGATATGCACAGAAACCCCTCTGCTTTCCTATAGAACTCATGTTGGCAGTTTGGGATAGTGCCCTAAATTGCCTATTAGTGTGTGTTTATCATGTGGTTGAATGAGAATATGAATTCTATGATAGGCTGACACCCTTTCCAAAATGTTTTTTCAGTGTCCTGTCCAAACTGTCTGTCAAGATAAGTTCCAGCATCCCTGCAACTCTGTAAAGGATACAAATATTATCAGAAAATTGATGGATGAACAGATGGTTTCATTTTTGCTGGCAATTCCATTTTCTAATTAGCTAGATGATGCTAATGTTTTATTTGGCTTCTATTTCTTTTATTTTAACTCTTTTGTTATAATAAAAACATTTAATTTATCGGGGAAGTGATCTATATGGACAGCATTGTTTTTAGTATGAGGGTTGTATGTGGAGTTTTGGGGTATAGTGTCTAAAGTTACTCTTTTCACATTGTGATGAATGTGAAATGCATTGTGTTTTGGTTTATTTTATTGTTATATTAATTTTTTGCAAAAAAGGCCTAAATACTGTGGACTGTAAAGAGGATATCTGTTGACGTTTCAGTGAAAGAGACAAAAGTGCTAAATGATTTATTTGATTAAAGTAATTGATTTAATTTTCTCCACGTGTCATATTCATTTCCCACTATATTTGTAGTGTTTGTTTTGTGTCTGTTTTGACTAGTGGAGTATTTGCATTTTTCTGTTTACTTTTTTACTTTTATTTTGCCATTTATAAATTGAAATAATTGCAGCTTTGGGTTTGACAGGTTGATTTAAGTAGAGCAGGCTGCTTTGGGGTATTGTCAGTGTCTTCTTTTCTGTCTGCAGAATGTGCAGTCTGTATAACAGGAAACATGATTTGTGGTTCATTTTTATTTCATTTAGCCTTCTTAAATTCAACTAATGGTAGAGTTAGGCTTTGTTTTTTATATTTTTGACTAGTAAGTACACTGTTTTGAGTAAACTATTGTGCTTTGAGGAGAGGTCACTGTCTCTACTTTTTCTGTATGTGCAATGTATAGGCATTTACTTTGTTTTTAATAGGTAGTGTAAAACAGAGTGAGTTTAAAGGAACATTAGAAAATTTGTTGACTCACCAAGGGTGTATATATTTTTTTTCTAGCTGTCAATCTGTAATAACCATTGAGCTTTCCCCCCCCATTCAATCATCCCATTCATTTCCACTGGAGGTGAGGGCTCTGGACCCACTCATTCATATCATAGATAAGGGTTGTGCAGGGCCATCATTTGTTGTCAGGGAACTGAAGGTTTTAAACTATGACCCTCATGTTCAGTATGTCCTAAGGGACTGGAGTGTAACAACCACATATAAGGGACAGTCTCACAATTTTTGAGAGGCAGCCCCTCATTAACTATGTCCAAATTGTCCCATTGTACTCATCCCTCATTAGACCCACTGTAGAGTACAACGCCCCATTTGGTATGTACCTCACAAGACATCTGTAACAGCTGGAAAGGCTGCAGAAATACCTCACTAAAAGAATCACAGGCCTAAAGCAGATGCCCTATGCTGACCATCTAAAAAAACTCCAGCTATACTCTGTGGCATATAGTCTACTCAGAGGTGATCTCTGCTTAACATACAAGGCCATGTCAAACCCTAAGCTGTTGGACATGCTCCACTTAAAGAAATCCCAATCCCTCAGAGCCACATGCTCCAGGGATCTAAACCTTGTCATCACAATGAACAAAACATGCTGGAGGGATAGGTTTCTGACCCAGAGATTCCCCATACTCTGGAATAGACTGCCCATACATGTCAAGCAGAGCGCCTACTTGGCCCTCTTCAAAAGGAACCTTGATGATTGGATGGGTGATAGGAAATTCACCTTAGTCAGTCACCCTGCTAGACAGGGATCCAGGGAAGTAAATATTGTGGGAAAAAATATCCAGGGAATTGTTATGGCTAGACTTGTATAGGCCCTAGGGTTGATATCCTAGTACCAACCTATGAACCTTCAAAAATCCTCAATCTTCAGAAACCCTCAGTTAGGGATTCTACATGGTGTCCATACACCAGGCATGTACCCCTCAGCATTCCACCGATAGAAAGGTGAGCTGGCAGTACTTTAAAATTGTTACCCACTGCTCTTTTACTTTGGTGTAATAGGAGACCTTTACTGCATTAGTTTCAGACTTTGGTTGTCAGTTTCTAAGATTAAAACACACAGACACACACATACACACACACACACACACACACACATATATATATGTATATATATATATATATATATATATATATATATATATATTTACAAACACACACACACCAGTGATATGAGTGAAAAGTCACAAGAATGCTGTGTTTCTACTCCTAGGTAGACTATCTGAACATATGGACTCCAATGTCAGTGAAGGTTTTCTGACAACAGTCATTAGGATTTGGAGACGGTGTGATTGCAAGACCTAGTCAGACAAACATTAAAGGTGACTTTTGGTCTAAAAGCCCCATTGCAGCCAAGGATGACTGAACAGTTTAGACTTGCTTTATATTTATGGAGTAGAACGAAATGTGAAAGTAACTGCATTTAAATTACTAACTTGTACAATGGGTATGCTTTTAAACCATTTATTGCTGATCATCAATGAGAAAATGTGTTGCCTTTTTACTACTATTTTGCCTTTTTTGTGTCCTACTCATAAAAAGCTGTATCTCCAAAGTGTCTTCATGTAGTCTAATTAAATTATCTGGGAATAATATTAAAGCACCCTGCAACAAATTCCCATATATTGTCCATCTAGCTCCAAATGCAGTAGAAAAGCGTCACCTCAAACTTCAGCATGAAGTTATTTATTTTTAGATAATGTCTTTCTCTCATAGCACAGTTATTGAAAAACACCACTTTTTACTGAAATATATATTGCCTTTAAGTCTTGTGTTATAGATCTGTACTTTCTTTTTGTTTTTCATGGTTTTCTTTTATATGTAATCCTGTGAAAAATAGATGCACATTTGTTCTCAAGTAAGTATTTTGCAAATGTTGCATTTGGCGAATTTCTAATAGTCCTTTTGAAACTTGCACTATAAACAGAGGGTCAGTTCTCTGTATTACTATGACATTTTCTTAAACTGCCAAGAAAAGACACGTCATTCATTAACTATGTGCTGTGCATAGCATGTGCTTTTTAGGTGCAAAGGCACAGACGTGACTGCATCGTGAACAAATGCATTATTTTACATTTATCAAGCCTGTTTGCTATTGCATATAAAATGACAGAAAATATTACTTTTTGTAAAAAAAATGATGTTATACCAGATCTATACAGACCTGATTTTGATGTACAGGTATGCTATATATATGTGTTTGTTGTGATGCAAATGTCTTAAAACAGAATAGCTTATTAGCTGGGTCTGTATCAGTAAATTGCATAGTACAGATATTGTCCCTCCCAAAAGACAGTGACCTGTGTTCCTGTGCCCACTGACTGAATTAGGTGAGCACTGTCATTATTCTGTCATAACCACAACTGGACCTGCAGAAGAACCAGAAACAATGAGAACTCATCAGTACACACACAAGTTACTCATAAAAGGATAGCTGCACAATGCAGTGATGCACAAGGCGTATGCACCCACTGCTCTCACCATGTTTGTTTGTTGCTCTTTGTTATTGTAAAACAAAGTAGGAAAAACTCAGCACACTCGTGGACCTGTTAATATAACAGGGAAAAATGTCAATGCTCAGGGTAAACCTCTGGCTCTCTTTCACTAACCTTCAGCTGTTTAAGCAGGTCAGGATGGATCACAACAGGATGCTGTATGATGCCTGCACTGCTCATAAGAATGGATGATTCTAGTGATGACTCGTCATCCCGGCAAATTTGTGTACAATGGGCATCAAAATGGTGTGACAACTCACAATGTCAAATACAACCAGACAGTGAATCCAACACAGGTTTATTGTAAAATCTCTGTCTCTGAT
>NC_056725.1:1122083037-1122099137 GCF_019279795.1 Protopterus annectens
AGAGCCCTCTTTGGGTAGTTGTGTCCTGCAAAAAAAATGAAAAAATGGCAAATGTCCTGAGATTTTAGGACAAAAATATTTCCTATATTTTATGTAATAGCTGCATAAAACAGTTATTCTGTATCTGAAACACCTAAATGTTATAAGAAACAGAATAAGCAACTAAAATGCTATAAGAATAAACTTTTATTTAGGCAAAAATGTGAACTTCTGTCCTTTGTACTGGCCGTGAGTATGTTTCACCCTGCAAAATCTGACGTTTGTACCAAAAATGTCCCACTTTGGGCATTTGAAAAGGTGGCAACCCTACACTATTTCTGACCATATGAAAAATGAATACCAGCTAATGGAAAAAGCATGTAGCAGCAAGGCTGAAACAAAAACAAACATAAAAAAATTCAATTGCGTAGCTGGGATAATCATTCCACTAAGTTTTACAAAAAACAAGCACATACTAAAGATGTAATTTCACTACTGCAAAGGCTGCAGATCTGGGTGTGACTAGATAGCATCTCTGGCTGAGGCTAAATCATTCAGCTAATCTAATAGCCTATGGGTGGGGGAAGGAAAATACAAAAGGACAAACTGTTAGCACTTCCCCCGCTGAAGTTTGTGAAGGCTGACCTGCAGTATGCAAAAAAGCTAATCTGAAAATCCTGCCTCTGTGTGAACATGTGACCTACATAGCACCAAAATGTAAACAAAGTACTCAGGCAAGCAGCTGATTTCAGAAACGAGATAGTGCCCCTTTAAGACTGCAGCGTAATGAAGATCCATCACCTATGAAACAGTTTATTTTAATGGACCTTACAAATCTATAGCAATCATATACCATTTAATTTTTAAAAATGCACCAGAAGTCAACTGATCCCTCAGACATACAAGATTAGCTGGCTTTTGGTTTACAATGTGCAAAAGTGGCAATTCACACAGCACTATTGTGAAAAGCCACTGTACCTCGTCAAGGTAGCCAGCATCACAGAGGTCCACTCACACCACAATACTTCCGTCTACAGCCTGATCCACTCACATCACCAGTTGCATCCATCTTCCAGATGCATGTGACGCTTGCCCAGCCAAAAAATCTACATGCCTACATTTATTCACCAAGGACCAGTCCTTAGACACTGTACAAGCTCCAGCTGCCGACAAAAAGGAATCATACACAACTTCATACCACTCCATCATTCACACAATAGTACTGCAAATCAAGGCTAAGAAAAGACATTCCACAATAGTGGTCTCTTGGTCTACATCTGCACAACATGACAGATCTTACACAAGTTATGCCAATCGATTGACCTTTGTTATTTTATTTAATTCTAGCAGCACACATACACATCACTATTTCTGAAAAATTTATCACTTCACAATACCAGTACACATTCCATAAAATATTATCATTTGTCCAGAGCCTCAACTGCTCAACAGCAGGAACACCATGTGCCTCAAAATTGCAAACTTGCATGCTCAGCTACTTGTTCCCAAATGACCACAAGCAAACAAAAGTTTCACCCGGACCAACTTGTTACAAACTACTATGCCTACTTTACAACCTGCCCCCTCAATGCTATGAATGCTTCACTATTTCATGCTTGGATTGATACTCCATTGAAAATGGCACTTTCCAAGTGTGTAATGTGCAGGACTCTAATCATCCCATTCACAGATGAAGCCAAAAAGATACATTTAGTGACTGCATGTAATAACCAGTCCATACACCATCAGTAATACAATTCTACCTTACATAGCTTATCAATTCCATCCATTTAACCATCAGACACACACCATTTAATTTACCATCCATTAACAACTTAACAACCAATCCAGTTAGCTATATTCATCAAGTCAGGAAACCATAACATTACACATCACAAACCATCCATAACCCATTTGTAGGCTCCATTTCACATCACATGAATTCATTGTAGCACCATGTTAGACATTGCATTCAACACGATGGTCTTCTGTAGTGAGCTGTACTACTTCCATGCATTGAACACGATGGTCTTCTGTAGTGAGCTGTACTACTTCCATGCATTGAACACGATGGTCTTCTGTAGTGAGCTGTACTACTTCCATGCATTCAACACGATGGTCTTCTGTAGTGAGCTGTACTACTTCCATGCATTGAACACGATGGTCTTCTGTAGTGAGCTGTACTACTTCCATGCATTGAACACGATGGTCTTCTGTAGTGAGCTGTACTACTTCCATGCATTGAACACGATGGTCTTCTGTAGTGAGCTGTACTACTTCCATGCATTCAACACGATGGTCTTCTGTAGTGAGCTGTACTACTTCCATGCATTCAACGCGATGGTCTTCTGTAGTGAGCTGTACTACTTCCATGCATTCAACGCGATGGTCTTCTGTAGTGAGCTGTACTACTTCCATGCATTCAACACGATGGTCTTCTGTAGTGAGCTGTACTACTTCCATGCATTCAACGCGATGGTCTTCTGTAGTGAGCTGTACTACTTCCATGCATTCAACACGATGGTCTTCTGTAGTGAGCTGTACTACTTCCATGCATTCAACGCGATGGTCTTCTGTAGTGAGCTGTACTACTTCCATGCATTCAACGCGATGGTCTTCTGTAGTGAGCTGTACTACTTCCATGCATTCAACGTGATGGTCTTCTGTAGTGAGCTGTACTACTTCCATGCATTCAACACGATGGTCTTCTGTAGTGAGCTGTACTACTTCCATGCATTCAGCGATGGTCTTCTGTAGTGAGCTGTACTACTTCCATGCATTCAACGCGATGGTCTTCTGTAGTGAGCTGTACTACTTCCATGCATTCAGCGATGGTCTTCTGAAGTGAGCTGTACTACTTCCATGCATTCAACGCGATGGTCTTCTGTAGTGAGCTGTACTACTTCCATGCATTCAACGCGATGGTCTTCTGTAGTGAGCTGTACTACTTCCATGCATTCAACGATGGTCTTCTGTAGTGAGCTGTACTACTTCCATGCATTCAGCGATGGTCTTCTGTAGTGAGCTGTACTACTTCCATGCATTCAGCGATGGTCTTCTGTAGTGAGCTGTACTACTTCCATGCATTTAACGCGATGGTCTTCTGTAGTGAGCTGTACTACTTCCATGCATTCAACGCGATGGTCTTCTGTAGTGAGCTGTACTACTTCCATGCATTCAACGATGGTCTTCTGTAGTGAGCTGTACTACTTCCATGCATTCAACGCGATGGTCTTCTGTAGTGAGCTGTACTACTTCCATGCATTCAACGATGGTCTTCTGTAGTGAGCTGTACTACTTCCATGCATTCAACGATGGTCTTCTGTAGTGAGCTGTACTACTTCCATGCATTCAACGCGATGGTCTTCTGTAGTGAGCTGTACTACTTCCATGCATTCAACGATGGTCTTCTGTAGTGAGCTGTACTACTTCCATGCATTCAACGCGATGGTCTTCTGTAGTGAGCTGTACTACTTCCATGCATTCAACGCGATGGTCTTCTGTAGTGAGCTGTACTACTTCCATGCATTCAACGCGATGGTCTTCTGTAGTGAGCTGTACTACTTCCATGCATTCAGCGATGGTCTTCTGTAGTGAGCTGTACTACTTCCATGCATTCAACGCGATGGTCTTCTGTAGTGAGCTGTACTACTTCCATGCATTCAACGCGATGGTCTTCTGTAGTGAGCTGTACTACTTCCATGCATTCAACGCGATGGTCTTCTGTAGTGAGCTGTACTACTTCCATGCATTCAACGCGATGGTCTTCTGTAGTGAGCTGTACTACTTCCATGCATTCAACGCGATGGTCTTCTGTAGTGAGCTGTACTACTTCCATGCATTCAACTCCTTGGTCTTCTCTAGTGAGCTCTACTACTTCCATGCATTCATCTCGCTGGTCTTCTGTAGTGAGCTGTACTACTTCCATGCATTCAACACGATGGTCTTCTGTAGTGAGCTGTACTACTTCCATGCATTCAACAGCGATGGTCTTCTGTAGTGAGCTGTACTACTTCCATGCATTCAACGATGGTCTTCTGTAGTGAGCTGTACTACTTCCATGCATTCAACGATGGTCTTCTGTAGTGAGCTGTACTACTTCCATGCATTCAACACGATGGTCTTCTGTAGTGAGCTGTACTACTTCCATGCATTCAACGATGGTCTTCTGTAGTGAGCTGTACTACTTCCAAGCATTCAACACGATGGTCTTCTGTAGTGAGCTGTACTACTTCCATGCATTCAACACGATGGTCTTCTGTAGTGAGCTGTACTACTTCCATGCATTCAACACGATGGTCTTCTGTAGTGAGCTGTACTACTTCCATGCATTCAACCACGATGGTCTTCTGTAGTGAGCTGTACTACTTCCATGCATTCAACACGATGGTCTTCTGTAGTGAGCTGTACTACTTCCATGCATTCAACACGATGGTCTTCTGTAGTGAGCTGTACTACTTCCATGCATTCAACACGATGGTCTTCTGTAGTGAGCTGTACTACTTCCATGCATTCAACACGATGGTCTTCTGTAGTGAGCTGTACTACTTCCATGCATTCAACATGATGGTCTTCTGTAGTGAGCTGTACTACTTCCATGCATTCAACACGATGGTCTTCTGTAGTGAGCTGTACTACTTCCATGCATTCAACACGATGGTCTTCTGTAGTGAGCTGTACTACTTCCATGCATTCAACACGATGGTCTTCTGTAGTGAGCTGTACTACTTCCATGCATTCAACACGATGGTCTTCTGTAGTGAGCTGTACTACTTCCATGCATTCAACACGATGGTCTTCTGTAGTGAGCTGTACTACTTCCATGCATTCAACACGATGGTCTTCTGTAGTGAGCTGTACTCCTTCCATGCATTCAACACGATGGTCTTCTGTAGTGAGCTGTACTACTTCCATGCATTCAACACGATGGTCTTCTGTAGTGAGCTGTACTCCTTCCATGCATTCAACACGATGGTCTTCTGTAGTGAGCTGTACTACTTCCATGCATTCAACACGATGGTCTTCTGTAGTGAGCTGTACTACTTCCATGCATTCAACACGATGGTCTTCTGTAGTGAGCTGTACTACTTCCATGCATTCAACACGATGGTCTTCTGTAGTGAGCTGTACTACTTCCATGCATTCAACACGATGGTCTTCTGTAGTGAGCTGTACTACTTCCATGCATTCAACACGATGGTCTTCTGTAGTGAGCTGTACTACTTCCATGCATTCAACACGATGGTCTTCTGTAGTGAGCTGTACTACTTCCATGCATTCAACACGATGGTCTTCTGTAGTGAGCTGTACTACTTCCATGCATTCAACACGATGGTCTTCTGTAGTGAGCTGTACTACTTCCATGCATTCAACACGATGGTCTTCTGTAGTGAGCTGTACTACTTCCATGCATTCAACACGATGGTCTTCTGTAGTGAGCTGTACTACTTCCATGCATTCAACACGATGGTCTTCTGTAGTGAGCTGTACTACTTCCATGCATTCAACACGATGGTCTTCTGTAGTGAGCTGTACTACTTCCATGCATTCAACACGATGGTCTTCTGTAGTGAGCTGTACTACTTCCATGCATTCAACACGATGGTCTTCTGTAGTGAGCTGTACTACTTCCATGCATTCAACACGATGGTCTTCTGTAGTGAGCTGTACTACTTCCATGCATTCAGCGATGGTCTTCTGTAGTGAGCTGTACTACTTCCATGCATTCAACGCGATGGTCTTCTGTAGTGAGCTGTACTACTTCCATGCATTCAACACGATGGTCTTCTGTAGTGAGCTGTACTACTTCCATGCATTCAACGATGGTCTTCTGTAGTGAGCTGTACTACTTCCATGCATTCAACACGATGGTCTTCTGTAGTGAGCTGTACTACTTCCATGCATTCAACGCGATGGTCTTCTGTAGTGAGCTGTACTACTTCCATGCATTCAACGATGGTCTTCTGTAGTGAGCTGTACTACTTCCATGCATTCAACACGATGGTCTTCTGTAGTGAGCTGTACTACTTCCATGCATTCAACACGATGGTCTTCTGTAGTGAGCTGTACTACTTCCATGCATTCAACACGATGGTCTTCTGTAGTGAGCTGTACTACTTCCATGCATTCAACACGATGGTCTTCTGTAGTGAGCTGTACTACTTCCATGCATTCAACACGATGGTCTTCTGTAGTGAGCTGTACTACTTCCATGCATTCAACACGATGGTCTTCTGTAGTGAGCTGTACTACTTCCATGGGTCTTCTGTAGTGAGCTGTACTACTTCCATGCATTCAACACGATGGTCTTCTGTAGTGAGCTGTACTACTTCCATGCATTCAACACGATGGTCTTCTGTAGTGAGCTGTACTACTTCCATGCATTCAACACGATGGTCTTCTGTAGTGAGCTGTACTACTTCCATGCATTCAACACGATGGTCTTCTGTAGTGAGCTGTACTACTTCCATGCATTCAACACGATGGTCTTCTGTAGTGAGCTGTACTACTTCCATGCATTCAACACGATGGTCTTCTGTAGTGAGCTGTACTACTTCCATGCATTCAACACGATGGTCTTCTGTAGTGAGCTGTACTACTTCCATGCATTCAACACGATGGTCTTCTGTAGTGAGCTGTACTACTTCCATGCATTCAACACGATGGTCTTCTGTAGTGAGCTGTACTACTTCCATGCATTCAACACGATGGTCTTCTGTAGTGAGCTGTACTACTTCCATGCATTCAACACGATGGTCTTCTGTAGTGAGCTGTACTACTTCCATGCATTCAACACGATGGTCTTCTGTAGTGAGCTGTACTACTTCCATGCTTTCAACACGATGGTCTTCTGTAGTGAGCTGTACTACTTCCATGCATTCAACACGATGGTCTTCTGTAGTGAGCTGTACTACTTCCATGCATTCAACACGATGGTCTTCTGTAGTGAGCTGTACTACTTCCATGCATTCAACACGATGGTCTTCTGTAGTGAGCTGTACTACTTCCATGCATTCAACACGATGGTCTTCTTTAGTGAGCTGTACTACTTCTATGCAATGTGATTCCATCGTACAGGTAGCCAAATGTAATTACCTTGCAGAAAAGAGGCTGAAATGTGGAGTATGACCACTACTTTTCCACACAGCCAGGGGGTGCAAAGACAAAATCCTCAACTCTTTACACTGATATGTGCATAAAACACAATTAGTCTGTGAACATCCACAGTATGGATAACAGAGGTTCCTGAATAGGTCTATCACCATTGCCATGGACGGTTTTGTCTTGAGCAAAAACATATCGACTAGATGGGAGACCCTACAGTCCCAAGTTAGTGCCCATGAAATGTCATGGCAACAAATCCAGAATGAGAGACAAGACTCTGAATAGACCATCGACTATATCCAAAACAGGGTGTATAGCCAGAGGCCTATGGTTGTAAACTCAAATGATGGAAGCCTGTTCTGAGGACAGGGATTATTCCTCCACTCTAGGCCTTTTATCTGTGGGGGTGGGTGAGTACCCCTGATAAGAGTAATCAAGTCCTCAGCCATTTTAAGCATCTGCTTCTTCGTTGTGGTTCCAGGTGAGGGGCCCTTACTAAATGGTTTCCTGGGGTGTTTGGAAGCCTTGGCCTTGGTAAAGGCCTTTATAGAGAAAGTAGAGGGAGGTCTGAAGACGCCATGAGAAGAGGCAGATTTCTCAACTGTCTCAACATCAGTAGCAAAGAAGGCTTCGGTATAGCCAGTTAAGATTTTGGCCGACACACCAGCCTTGAGTACCCAAGGTACTGCTAAAGAGGTGTCGTCTGTAGGCAGAGGCTGTGTCAGTCTCGCTGCAAACTGGGACACTAGAGGTCAGCTTAAACGTGGTGTTGGTAGAGGCTGCGTACCGCATGTGTCTGGCCTTTTCCTTGTGTTTTTTGTGTAAATGTGTAGTCTGTATATCAGACAACATTGTAAAATTCAAATCTTCTCCAAAAAGATTTTCATTGAACTCGCCCCGACGCTTTATAGTGCGCATACTGAAAGCGCAAAAGTGACAGGCAGAGACGTAGTGGTCTGGGCCTAAGCAAGGTATGCAAAGGGAATGTAAATCCCTATGAGGTATTTGCTTCCCACAAGAAATAGAATTAGCTTTTACTGCTTTTAGTGACATTGGTCTGAGCCAAGAAAATTATCCCCAATGGGGTACTTAGCTTTTTAGATGACTTTGGAATGCTGATATTTAGTTCTCATGAGCTGTCCGACTGGCACTTGCAAACTGCTTCTGCTTTGGGCAGTGCGCGGCAAGAAATACTGAAAAAAATTGCCTTGGCTGTTTCCTTTATACCCATGCCGCACTAACGTCAGGGAAGAAGTGAAGACAAATGACGCTGGACAAGGACTTTGGAATACTGCCAACTGAGGGGGATCTCCTGATGGCAGGACAACCCATTTGTGATGCCTGCAGCTGTATGCACGATGAAAATTGTCCAATGCCACCCACAGGAGCCAGTGCACAATCACAGGATGGGGAGTGTGTGAAGTAATACTGCAACATGGAAGGCATGGACATCTTTCGGGTAACAATTCACACAACTTTGATATCCTCCAGTTCCACTGTTGTACTATTCCATGTGGTTGCCTTCCGCAGCTCACCATGAACTCTATTCTTTGCTAGATGTTTCCCTAGGAAAAGGTGGATGACAGCACGTTCCAATCTAGCTCTGCCCGATTGTGATTGCCCTGCTTGCATTTTTACACAACGTTTCAGCTATGGAACTAGCTAGTTCAATGATAGCATTGGTGGTGGTGCCACGTTCCTTAAGTCCCCTGAAGAGGCCATGGATCTTCTGTAGTGAGCGGTACTACTTCCATGCAATGTGTTTCCATATTACAGGTAGCCAAATGAAATTACCTTGCAGAAAAGAGGCTGAAATGTGGAGTATGACCACTACATTTCCAAACAGCCAGGGGTTGCAAAGACAAAATCAACTGTTTTACACACTCTGATATGTGCACAAAACCCAATTTGTCTGAACTTCCACAGTATGCATAACAGGTTCCTGAATAGGTCCATCACCATTGCCATGAAGGACGCTTTGGTCTTGAGCAAAAACATTACATCGACTTGACGGGAGACCCTCCCGTCCAAGGTTACTGCCAGTCAAATGTCATTGCTTCATGTACAATCATTTAGGTGAGTCTGACGTGTCACAGGGGGTTCTGTTCAGTACTTCTTCCTTCTAGTTAAACCCATGTAGGTGTCCATTTCATATGTTTTCTTAAACGTAGAACCCCCTTCCTGAAGGTAGTCTGTATAAGGTCCACTCAGGTTGCGAAATTCAGACATATCTAAAAAAGTCAGTTTATAGGTCATTATGCACCCCTCTGTATTCATTACTACACAATACCGGATTAGGTGGATTTTACTTTTCTGTGTCTCAAAAAACTTCGAAACTTCATGGAAAATATTTTCCTCTTTGATAGGCAAGATTGCCTTGTTCATCTGTGATCACTACAGTGTTTAGTTGGTCCACTGAGTGTGGTAACTTGGTGTGATTGACCATAGAGGGAAAGTACAGTTGTGTACACCTACCATAAATGTAGATGTTCGAGTGTCTTCACTGCTGCAGTCATAACTGTAGGGTGCTCCTGCCGGCAGGCAGCCTGAGGTCGGCCAGAATCCCAAAGTCTGGGTCCGGCCTCGGCTGTACAAGCTAGTACCCTGACGTCAGTATGCTCTGGTACATAGCCCTCAGCCAACGCCATCTTCTCCAGCCTTTCTTGCCCCAGATGTCAGAAGTCCCCAATAAACCAAATATGAATCCAACAAGGAAACACAAATACACCACAAAAGAGAGAAAGAGGGGATAGGAGGGAGGGAAACACCGACTGCAACAGTGAAGACACTCGAACATCTACATTTATGGTAGGTGTACACAACTGTACTATGTTCTTCGAGTTTCACTGTTGCAGTCATAACTGTAGGGTGGAATCCCAAAGCAGTGAAAAAGGGAGGAGGCTTAGATAGAAGAAGGGGCAGCAAGAAGACCCTGCAAAACAGCAGAGGCAAAACCTGCCCTGGTCTTAGAATACAAAGGTAGATTATAGTGCTTGGAAAAGGTATGCACAGAACTCCAAGTGGCAGCTTCCAAGATATCCTTGGTAGGAACTCCTCTGAGAAAAGCTGTAGAAGTGGCAGCTGCTCTAGTAGAATGACTTCTCACAGTACCTGGAAACTGTTTCCCATGATGAGTGTAACAAAATCTTATTCCATAAGCAATCCATTTAGAAATAGTTTGTTTGGAAATAGCCTTTCCGAGAGAACTGGAGGCAAAAGAAACAATTGGTTAGACTTTCTGAACTCTTTAGTCTTGTCCAAGTAAAATCGTAACTGTCTGTGTATGTCCAATGAATGCAAAATCCTTTCCCCTTTATTTTGAGGATTAGGAAAGAAAGTAGGAAGGTGAATTGTCTGATTTAAAGCAACTTTCGAAATCACCTTGGGCATGAAAGTAGGATTGGTCCTCAAGGATACTCTGTCTTGATGGAAAATAAGGTATGGTTCCACAGCCATGAGAGCTTGCAACTCTGAAACCCTTCTGGCATAAGTCAATGCTAACAAAAGAACTGTCTTCCAGGATAAAAACTTAATATCTGAAGCCGCAGCAGGCTCAAAAGGAGGCAAAGTAAGTTTTTCCAAAACATAGTTAAGATCCCTAGCAGGGACAGGAGGGGTCATAGGCCTCAAATTCTTAGCCCCTCTCAAGAATTGTCTCACCAATGGGTGAGAAAAAACAGGAGGATCAGTATTGAAATGAGCAGATATAGCAGAAGCATGAATCTTAATGGAAGAAAAGGAAAGGCCTTTAGACAAAAGGTCCGAAAGGTAAAGCAAAATAGACGAGAGATCAGGCACTTAAGGGTTAGAGCCTCGGTCCTGCATCCAAATACAAAATCTTTTCCATTTAGAGGCATAGGATTTCCTAGTGCTAGGCAGTCTAGCTTCTAGAAGAACATCCAAAACTTGTTTGGGGAGCTTAGAAGAAATCAAATTCCCTTGAAGAGCCAAGATGCCAGACAAAGGGTCTTGAGATGAGGGTGTAGCATCTGACCCTGATGCTGGAACAGAAGAGAAGGGTTCAGAGGAAGGATCAAAGGAGGTTCCAAGAACAGGTGCTGTAAAGTTGGATACCAAAACTGTGGAGGCCAATTTGGAGCAATCAAGATGATGAACTTGGGCTTGTCCTGTTTTATCTTCAGTAATACCCGAGGAAGAAGAGGAAGAGGAGGGAAGGCATATCCCGAAAGGTTCCTCCAGCTGAATGAAAGGGCATCCACTTTCCAAGCTGTTTTGTGGAAGGACCTAGTGCAAAAGACAGGCAGCTGATGATTGAGATGGGATGCAAACAGATCTGGGGACACCCCAAACTGCAGTTATCCTGTTGAATAAGTTGGTGTCTAGCATCCATTCATGAGGATCCGAAATGTTTCTGCTTAGGCTGTCTGCTAAGAGATTCTGCTTTCCTGGAATGAATTGAGCCTGAAGATGCAGATTCAGACTTAGAGCTGTGTCCCATAAAGCCATAGCTAGTCTGCAAAGGGGGTACGAATGAGAGCCCCCCTGCTTGTTTATGTACCACATGACTGTGGTGTTGTCTGTACGAATTAGTAGAGGCCCTGGTTGCAAAAGGTTCTTGAAGGCTAGAAGAGCATTTTGAACTGCCAACATTTCCTTCAGATTGATGTGCCAGTGAAGATGGTTCTTTGTCCAGGTTCCCTGCTGGCAATTGTTTAGAAAATGTGCTCCCCAAGCATAATCCGAGGCATCCGTGGTTATGATTTGAGAAGGTTGAGGTAGACGAAAAGGCTTTCCTTCATTTAAAGCACACACCCTGGACCACCAAAGGAACTCCTTCTGGAGGCAGGGGATCAAAGGAATCATAGTGTCCAGATCGTGGTAATGCTGTGACCATACACTTTTCAGATACCATTGAAGCTTTCTCATATGAAGCCTTGCATTTGGTATTAACAGAATGCATGAAGCCATGTAGCCCAGTGCCTGCAGGAATTTCCTTGCAGTGAGCTGAGTTAAAGTTGCCAAGGTCTTGAAAATTGAAGCCAGCTGTATTTGTTTTTCTGGAGTGAGGAAGGCCCTTTGTAAGGTTGTATTTAGGAGGCCTCCCAAAAATATCATTTGTTGAGAAGGGATCAACTGTGACTTTTTTATGTTCACTGAGAATCTCAGTAGGAGGAGAAGACGTTGAACAAAATCCAGATGTTGAAGTAAAAGATCCTTGCTGTCTGCCTGAATAAGGCAGTCATCCAAATAGGGGTAAATCTGAATCCCCTGAAGTCTGCAATAAGCCACTACTGGGGCCAGGTACTTGGTAAAAACCCTGGGCGCAGTAGATAAACCAAAGGGCAGTACAGAGAATTGAAAGTGCCTCGAGCCTGCCTTGAATTTGAGGAATTGCCTGCATTCCTGCCTGATGGGAATGTGTAAGTAGGCTTCCTTTAGGTCAAATGTCACCATCCAAGTGTCCTGGGAGAGCATTGGAATTAGTTGTTGCAGAGTAAGCATCTTGAATTTTGGAATTTCCAAAAAGGTGTTTAACACTGAAAGGTCCAGAATAGGTCTCCATGAGTTTTGTTTTCTTGGAACCAGAAACAGTCTTGAGTAAAAGCCTTTTCCCATCTCTGAGAGAGGAACAGGCTCTATGGCTCTCATGGCCAGTAGAGCATCCACTTGATTTAAGGCCTCTGACCATTGATGTTTTGGCAGATCTGGCCAACCGATAGCCCTTGGCATAGTATGAAAGTGGAATTTGTAGCCTCTTAAAATCACGTCCAATACCCATTTTGTCCTGGGTAATATGAGTCCAATTTCTGTAAAAAAAAGAAAGTTTTCCTCCGAGAGGGGCATCCAGGTAAGAAGGTCCTGTAGCCCAACTGAGAGAGTCATTGAGTCTGTTTCCTTTGAGATTGGGATCTGTCTTCTCCCCTTCTAGGTGAAGAAGCAATCCATTGTCTGGATCTGTAAGAGGCCTGTGCTTGACCACGACCTCTGGAGCATCTATATCTTCCCCTTTGAGGCCTGTCAGACATGGCAAAGGACCAATTTTTGGAGGGCCAATTCCTGGAAAATCTAGGAGGCTGAACTTGTAAGAAATCTTTCACAGTCTGCATAGATTTTGCCTTTTCTTCCATCTTTTTAATAACCTCCTCAGCCTTAGATCCAAATAAAACATCATGCTGAACAGGGGCATCTAATAGTTTAGCCTTCACCTGTTCCGGTAAACTTTGTTCACGAAGCCAGGCATGTCTCCTGATAACAGTACCAGAGGCTGCGGCCCTGCAAGAAGCTTCCAAAGCATAAAAACCACAATGTAAACTATGTTTGTTCACTTGTTCAGTTGCATGCAATACATCCTGTAATTCCTTATCCTCTGCACATGCTGGAAAGGTAGCAAGCTTTTGCTTCAAAACAAGACAAAAGAAATTGCTGATACTTAAACATATGAAACTGGCAATTTAAAGCCCTAATAGAAAGGGTAGCAGAAGTATATACCTTTTTACCCCACCTGTCTAAGGCACGAGAATCCTTCTCAGAGGGAATAGGATTTTTAGAAGTAGCAACCTTAGCAGCCTTAGAACCCTGAGAAATAGTTTCAGGATCCGCAGAAGGGTTCTTAAATAAGAATAAATGAGAATCAGGAACCCTGTAAAATCTATCAGGCTTAGAAGGAGCAGGAGGCATGGAATCAGGATTCAAATTAGCTTCAGAAAAAGCATCATCCACAATGTCAAGAACAGGAGGGATAGCTAAAGGCCTGTGTTGAGGAAGAAGAAGGAATTCCCTAAGCCTCTTCTTGGAAGCAGAATAATCCTGACCTTCCCAATGAAAATGTTCCCTCATGTCATGTAAGGTTTCCCCAAGAGAGAAATCTTCAGGCGGAGAGGCAGAGGGCAAGGAATCCTCAGCATCCGAATCCTCATAAGGAGGAAAAGAATATTCCTGATCAGAGGAAGAAACAGAAGATACAGAAGCCTGGTCAGAGGAATCCAAAGGAACATCCTGTCGAGGACTTTTCTCTGGAGGGGGGTGAGAACACCTAATCATTGTAAGCAAATCTTCAGCCATCCGTAGCAATTGCTTCTGTGTCCTGGGAGTAGATTCAGAAGTAGCTTGAGCAGAAACTTTAGGCTTAACAGGAGTCTTAGACTTTGCCTTTGTCTTTGATATAGTGATGTGAGTAGGCCTGAATACCCCCTCAGAAGCCGGTACCTGCACAGCGGTTCCGGACCCATCTGAGGGAGCGACGTCCGAAGGTCCTGCAGCAGATAACAGTAGGCCTTGATGGCTCCCCATGGGAGTCCGTATCGGCAATCGGTTCAGAAGTGGCGGACGACAGGGGCTGCAAAAGTGCCTCAATGACGATAGCTGAACCGGACGCTGGCTCCAGCTGCAACGAATCTTGTTTGGACCTCGGAGGCCTGTCCTTGTCTTTGTGCTTTCTTTGAATTCCGGTAGTATCCGACGACATTCTATAATTGAAGCGTCTGCCAAATTTAGAGCCCAATAGTACCGACACTTGATAGTGCGAGAATTGAACCTGGCACAGAACCGACAAGAAACGTCGTGGTCAGGGCCTAAGCAAGGTAGACAGTAACAGAGGAAATGTTTCAGGTATTTGTTTTCCACACGCTATACAATTAACTTTTTCTGACATCGGAGGAACAAGAAAAAGATTCCCCAATGGGGTACTTAGCTTTGAGAAGAGAAGTAAGAACTTCGGACCGACAACAACCAAACATGCTGTTCGAAATTCGCCAAGCAACGACTTGCAAGCTGCTTTCCACTGCATGGCAAGAAAGACTGGAGAAGATGGCGTCGGCTGAGGGCTATGTACCAGAGCGTACTGACGTCAGGGTACTAGCTTGTACAGCTGACGCTGGACCCAGACTTTGGGCTTCTGGCCGACCTCAGGCTGCCTGCCGGCAGGAGCACCCTACAGTTATGACTGCAACAGTGAAACACGAAGAACATCCAGGGCTCTCTTGACCAATATTGAGTCAACCTAAGCATGTACACTTTTTCCAGCTTAAGTTTCAGCTGCACATTTGGAAAGACTCTGAAGGGTGGTACAGCATGCAGACAAGTCCCCTGCCAAGAGTTGGAGATGGCATCGCTTATCACTGCCTTGTCATTTTGCAATGCCAGCCTAATTGCCTGTTGGAAAAGGCAAACAGGTGCATTTGAGGTACGCCCCACATGTGGTCCAGTTCCAGTAAGATCTCTGAAGCTGTACAGAATGCCCAGGCATCCCAATGGGTGTCACTTAACTGGTCAATCAGGGCTAATCTTGCATATTCTAGCAGTCGTTAGAACCACAAAACAGTTAAAATTAATTTAACTGCAGTGAGCTATTAATGGTATCGGTGTAGTCTCGCCTAGTACCATCAATAGCTGGCTATAATACTCTGTTAGTTGAAAAAAATTCCCACCATTTACTTACCCAGTCCACATTAGTAAATGCGCTGTTTCAACCTGGAGGTTTACTACAGTCACCGAATCATGAAATATGTCTAGCAATCACCATACTCTTCTCAGGACGTTCACACTTAGCAATATTCTTTGGTATGTCAGGAATAGCCATGGGTTGCATTTCCAAGATCCCTCATTTAGCTTTTATAACTTCCAACATCAGGTCATATATGTAGTCAAACTTTCTTTTCTCAAATATTGGTTTGGCTACCCACTCCTATTTTGCTTTTGGGTACACCACGCGATACCTTAGCTCTCCCTTTGCTGCTGACTTCTTTGTAGGGAATCTCACCACTGCTTGCTCACGATGAACGTTCTCATTATGATCCAGGATGGCAAGTATGATTCTTGCTTTCATTCCTGCAAAACTAAAGTGCTCAAACTTGGGGCAATATTTGCATAGTAATGCATGGAACACCTCAGATCACCAGTATGGCAGAATTTGGTGATGTGCTTCAAATCTTTAATGAGAAATTTGTTAGCAACAATTCTCTTCAATGCACTGTGACAGGCATCATCTTCTTCCAGCCACTTCGTCTGCGTCTCCATCGATGGTGGCATTTCATGTCCACAACAGGAAACCGGCCACC